>NC_143576.1:102184436-102441390 GCF_048544385.1 Mastigoproctus giganteus | reverse complement strand
TGGTAACGAATACCATCCAGACAATGGGCCCAGCACCGAACCCCCAGGGTTCGGTGCTGGGCACATTGTTGTTCTGTGTATTTAGCAATGATATCGATGAAGGTATAATCAGGCTTAATGTCCAAGTCTGCAGATGATACAAAGTTTGGCAGGGTTGTTAATGACAATAAAGACAGTACACTACTGCCACAGGATATAAACAAATTTAGGCAGATGGGCTGAGAAGTGGGAACTAAAGTTTATCATTGACAAATGCAAATTACTGCATATGGATAGCAGTTACCCAAGAGAAACGTACCAACTGCGTGGTATTACACTCAGGAAGGTGGATAATGAAAAAGACCTGGGGTTAATTGTGCAGTCAGATATGAAATTCTCTGAAAGGTACAGACTCTCTCTCTCTCTCTCTCTCTCTCTCTCTCTCTCTCTCTCTCTCTCTCTCTCTCTCGTCACAATTGATGCCTGAGTCCTGCTACTTAGATGCTTTACACCCGTATCCCTGTTCTTTTTCAGCAACAGCAGGGATATAGGTGTCATCCAAAATCATTCACACAGATATACTTTATGTAATCAGCATGGTGTATATTTCATAGAGTGCCTGACATCATAGGGCCAGAAATTGTGCATACCCTAACATCGTAACATCGTAATTGGAGTAAGGAGGGATGGTCACTTATCTCTTTGAGTCCTAGTGTAGCGTGAAAGAGGAATTTGAAACAATCCTATGTATATCCATGAGTACAGTTAATTCTGTGGAACTGAATTGGTGGTATGGTCGCATTAGTCTCTGTGGTCATACACACTCTTATATGAGTCAGGAGTGGGACACACCCTGAATTGCACTCTGGTGCCGAGAAGAATTCTGGGATTCGTGGTCCTTCCCTGCTGTTGCTGTGGGCGAAGTATTAGTTCTGATTCTGATGAACCACAATGCACAGCCCCATACAATCTAAGAATATGAAGGTATGGACCGCATGGATTTGCCTGTCTATTATTTCAACTTGAATTACATAGAACACACCTGGGATGGCCTATGAAGATGTATTACAACTCTTCCAGACTGTCCAATGACATCGTCTATATTACGTCTGTAAATTGCGTGCTTTCTCTGGTCGGCATTTTTGCTGGAAGGAAAAATATCATATCTTACTTTCAAAAATTCTGGGAGTAAAACATGCTATCCTTACCTGATACTTACTAACTTGCCCACAGTGTGAAAAAGTCCACAAAAGTTGATTAAATTTGAGAACCATAGACGCTTCCATGGGCAGTAGCTAAAGGGGGAGTTCTGAGACTGCTCCCCAAGAACGTTTTGTTTGTATCATGTAATCCTACTCTCATGTGTTGCCACTTGTAAAAGCTAATAATGTGGACATGCGACCTCCCCCCCCCCGCCTCACCAAACAAAATTTCGGAGTATGCTGCACTACCACATCAAATATTCAATTAATTGGTATGAAAAGATGACACAGTTTTACTTTGGCATATATTGTATATACACAGTTTTGTCCTGAAACAGTCCCAGTAACTAAATAAACCTGGCTACGTTTCGGATTTTTACATTCTAACACACAGCACTAAGTACTATATGTTCTAATACCTTTCGTGTTTGGGGTTTTCATACAAACAAACAATCGTGGAAAATTAAAAAGAATGCAGTAGTTATTTGACAAAACAGTGATTAAATTTATAATCGCGTAATAAATAAACTGTAATTGATTGGTTGATCATTGGGTTTGAAGATTCTTAGAATACCTAGTAAATTATCCTACCAAAAGTCAGATTTTCTATGAATTGGAACGAAACGTACTAGGCACTTGAAGTTGTAAAGCGAACAAGTATTCATTCAAAGAAATGAAGAGCACATTGGAACACCTTTGATAGCAACAGCTGCTGTATATCCTAGACTTCTCAGAGCGTCTCACTTAATTTGTGGTGACTTCAATTTACCTCCTCAGCTATCTAATCTGAAAAAGGTTGCACACTTGACATGTGCTGACCTACATCTCATCTTGCACTCTTGAGATGTGCTGACCTACAGCTTATTAATGAAGCTCCAACCAGGGGGAATAACCTCTTAGATCTAGCCTCTATCCCTTGCACCCTTGATTACATTGCAGAACCGTCATTTGACTCTGATCATGTCCCAATACATGTGACTGCATATCTGCCAGCCCCCAAATTAGAATCCAGGACAACAAAAAAGGTTGACATCACTAGCTCCAACTTACTTGATGTAGATAAGTGCATCAGAGCCACCTCGCTCATTCCCTGGATGGCCTTAGAGACTTGTGACCCAGAACTAGCTGTGAACATTTTCACAAACTGGATCAACACGGTTTCCAAATATGCTGCCTCTAAAAAAATCACAACCAGTCCATATATACAAGACTTTGGTAGAATTCAGAACTCAAAATGAAGCAATAGCTCCATCGCACATGGAAACAGTCGCAAAATGTCAATGATCGCATCGTTTATTCAAGGGCACGGGCTCAATTTAATCGCCTCAAATCTCAGGCAATCAAATTGTACGTTAACCGTGATCTGGCTAAAGCAAAAATTCCATACAAGAAAGTGAACCTTCACTCTCTTTTGCAACTTGATCCTGAATTGTGGCTCGATTTCGTCACAAGATTTAGCCGTAATCCTAAGCCAAACTCAGATCTGGCTGTACCAACAGAGCTCACCCAGCACGAAGTGTTGAATATCATTCAGATCACAAAACAACAGTTGATCGTAGCCATCAATTCTCTACCTGCCTCGTCAACCACCGGTGATGATGGAGTTCCCCAATTCATGTTCAAATGCCTAAGTCCGTACATTATTCAGCCACTTTTAATTATCTTCAACCAGTTACTCTCGAACCAGATTTTCCCACGGCAGTGGAAAAACTATCTCATCAAACCTTTAGCTAAAGTTCAGTCGGCATCGCAGCCTAAACACTACCGACCCATCTCCAACTCCTCCAGCCTGCTGAAGCTCCTGGAGAAGGCCTTACTACCCATCCTCACTAAGCAGATCTTGCTCAGTAATCCAGCCCTAATTCTCTACTCCCTTCCAAACAGATCAACGATCACCAATCTGCTAGCGACCAAGAATACTATCTTGTCAGCATTTGAGAAAAGGCAAGAAGTAGCCGTTACTTACTGGCCTTACATTGAGGCCGCATTTGATGCCGTCCAAGTAAACCAACTTCTCACTCTCCTGGAATGCCACTTCCAGATCACAGGGAACATTTTATGCTTTCTCTCCTCTCTTCTGCATGACAGAGTTATAAAGCTTCATACAGGAGATCGCACCCTTACAAGATCCGTCACTGCATCCCACAAGGAGAGGTCCTTTCAGGCCTTCTGTTTTCATCTATTATCTCACCACTGGTTGCACATTCTCGGTGTCTACTGAGCTATGCGGATGATCTCAAGATACTCACTCCCATCATCCCCGGTCAAGACCTAGATCTGGTAAAAGCGAAATTAACAACACTCTCACAGCAATCACATCTTACCTCTGCCAGTTTGGGCTCAAGATCAATCCTGCTAAGTCCGAATTCATGGTGTATTCATTGAAGCAAACTCCATCTCTTCAGCCTTCGGTCGGCAACACCCTCATCCCAATTGTGTCCAGCCATCGTGATCTGGGCGTTGTATTCGACTCCAAACTTCGATTTAACGCCCACATAGACATGCTCCTCACACGTACTTCAAGACTTCCGGTGGATAGCAAAAGAACATCTCCTACATATCACCGATAAAAAGACAACCGTGAAGTACATAACAGTTATCTCTCCACCTTTACTCTAGGCTGCTGAAATTTGGGCGTCAGCGGTACCATCAATAAAGAAACCACTCTTTGTCGCAGAATTCTGGCTCCTAAAGTGGGCCAACGGGAAGCACAACCTTCCAGCTCTGATTCGCACCACGCAGCTTGCAGACTCTCTCGGGATTCCCCGGCTTCCCACCTTAGTAGACGACCAACGCCTCCTAGCAATAGTAAAGATGATAACAGGCATAATTGCAGCACCTTCATTCTGGGACACCTGTGGCTGGAGGATTCCACCTGCTGCCCTTCGGGCCAATTCCGAGCTCTACTTGCATTCAGCACGACTCCATCTCTCGAACAGGTTCCTCCCTCAGCAAATGCTCAGGCAAACCCAGGCACTTGACGCTGACCTGAACAAATTTGCTGTTGACCGGACTTACCGGGAAAAAATTGCAGGACTAATCAGCAATGACTGATGCGTACCTTGCATCTGTTCCAATCTGACTGAGCTGGTGCTCTTATCTCGTTGTTAAGCCAGCTCAATCAGACCTAACTCTTGTGAGGAGTTCTCTCCTTTGTATTCAAATATGTTTTCGTTTGTAAAATTACCTTTTTTTTTTTCGTAATAATTGTTCGATTATCCCGGAAGTATCGGGAGGCTGTAAACTTTATGGCCGTGAAGGGCAATAAAGATTATCTCTCTCTTTCTGATTTCTAACAGAAATTTGGAGGTATTACCTCCATTCATTTAATCAAAAACCAGACACTCATCGACACCCACAAAGCGGTCTGTCTGGGCTTTACTCTAATTCTACGTTCTAATTCAACCCAAAATGTTCAGTTGAGTTTGAAGCTCTGTGCAGTCAACTGCAATGTTCTAATATTATTCTATTCACAATCCCCACTTTGTGACATGGAGCACTGTCATGTTGGAAGGTATAAGGTACAATGTAGAACAGCAGCATTGGGCAGAACATCACTGCAAGAGGCAGCATACATGGTTCTGTTCACTACGATCAGTAAAACAAGTCCAAGACACGAAAAAACACCCTCAAAACATGACACGACCTCTTCCAACATCACGGTTGGCACAAACACATTAAGGGCGTAAACGTTGCACAGGCATTCTCCATATCGAAAAATGTCTATCACAGTGGAAGAATAAAGGAACACAGTGTACTGTTGTGCGATTTACTCAAAGAGGTAACTACCATCACTGGTAAACGGACGGGATTTTGCTTTCGTAAAGGTGACTACGGTGGTTTCTATATTTTATTCTGTACAGTGGGACCTACTGATTATGTTACCAACAGCAAATTCTAAATGGGAAGCATTCAAAGAATTAATCTTGGAAGCTACTAGGCTTTTCATACCAACTAAGAAATAATGTTCAAGGTATAGGCCTAAATGGATGTCAGATGAACTAACGAGACATGTGGCAGAGAAGAAGAATGAATAGAATACGTACACTGAGTGATCACTGAATTATGACCACCTACATAATACTTCGTAGGTCCTCCTTTTGCCCTCAGTACAGCAGCTATCCGACGTGGCATTGATTCAACAAGATGTCGGAAGCGTTCGGGAGGAATGACCAACCAAGCTGCATGTAATGCGGTCAGCAATGCAGGTATGGAGTTGATTGGTGTATCCAGACGCCTAATATGCCTTTCCATAGTGTCCCACAAGTGCTCTATGGGATTGATATCGGTAGAGTTAGGAGGCCAATCGATATACTGGAAGCTAGAACTGTTTCTCAAACCATTCCTGCACAATAAGTGTCCGATGGCTCGGCGCATTGTCATTTTGCAAGACACCATCGCCATTCGGGAAAAAGTGTAACATGGGGGGGGGTACACAGTCAGCAAGCAGTTGACAATAGCGGAGACCATTGATACGATACGTTGTTCCGCATGCACCAGGGGTCAACGTTCCTGCCAGTGAAACATGCCCCACACCATACAACCGCCTCCACCGGCCTGCACTTTTGATACCATGCACGATGGATCAAGAGCATCATGTTGTTTACGCCAAATCTGTACAAGACCAGCCACGGTTTGGAGTAAATAATGTGACTCATCCGACCAGCACACCTTCTTCCAGTCTTCTAACGTTCAATTGCATGCTTTTTTGCACCAGGCGAATCTTTTACGCCAATGAACCTTGGTTAGGAGAGGATGCCGCAGGGGTTGTCTGCTGGTACAGCCCATACGTGCGACGCATGGTCATGCCAGATATTGTTCCGGGTTGGCCCATGTTGTATTGTGTAGTCAACCCTTCAACAATTTCGCGCCTGTTCGCCTGTACGAATCGTCGGACCTGGCGCTCACCTCTAACATCAACCTTTCGCTGACCTTTGCAGTTTTGAAGTCGGGTCGTTGTTTGACCATTTTGACGCCAGTCCTGGTACATTTTAACTACGGCGTCTCTCGAACACCCCACCAGTTCAGCCGTTTGGGAAATCGAGGCACCAACTCGTCTAGCACCCGAAATCTGTCTTTTGTCAAAGTCCAATAAATCCTTCCTTTTACCCATCACGCTCGGAATTTTACTACCTACTGAACCACTGACACCTTATTTATGCTATGTAGGTCGACTAACTCTGCACTCTCGTACCTCACGTGGTCAACGGGTCGCATTCAGTTTTCATAGGGGAGGTCATAATTCAGTGATCACTCAGTGTATAAATTAACAGGTGACAGTGAAGCCTATGGTAGATATAAGCTAGTCTGTAATCAAGTCACAAAAGGAGGTTAGGCAGGCAAAGGCGGATTACGAGAAATCTTTGGTAAAGGATGCAAAGAAAAACAGCAAAGGATTCTTTAAACTCTAGAAGGAGGTGGATGAATTAGATTGGTCCTCTTGATATCGATGGTTCAACTGTTGATGATCTTGATCAGGTAACTAAGAAACTGAATGAGTATTTTGTATATATTTGTACAATTACACATGAGGAGTTATTCAGGGAGGGGAATATCAGAGGTGTATTAAACTCTGGCAGTAAGCCAAATTATTTTGTAATAACTCAGAGCAAAGTGGAGGAGAAATTGTTGAAGATAAACATAAGAAAGACACCTGGGTGGATGGTATCTATCCAGTTACATTAAAGGAGACAGTAAAGGAAGTAAGCAAACTCTTAGCCATAATTATGTTCCTTCGACTCAGGGGAGGTATCCATGAATTGGAGATGTGCAAATGTCACCCCGATTCATAAAGGAGGACGAAGGGTGACACAAGTAATTACAGACCTGTTAGTTTAACTTTTGTTCTGGGGAAAAGAATGGAGGCACTGGTTAAAGAAGAATTGCAAGATCATCTAGGCTTTTGATACTGTTGCACATGGAAGACTGCTACACAAATTGGAGCAGTGTGGCATTGGAGGCAAATTGCTGCTATGGATAAAAGGGATGATTGAGTGGGAAAAGACAGAGAGTAATAATCAATTGACACTGCTCTTCGTGGACTAATGTTATTAGTGGAGTTCCCCAGTGTTAGTTCCATTGTTGTTTTTTGTATTTATTAATCAGGCTTAATGTCTAAGTTTGCAGACGACAGAGTTGTTAATGCACTAATGAGAGTACGCTACTGCAACAGGATCTAAAAAAAGTCGATCAGATGGGCTGAGAGGTGGCAACTGAAGTTTAACATTGACAATAGTAAAGTACTGCATACGGTTAGAGTGTGCGGTACTACACTCAGGGTGGTAGAGAATGAAAAGGACCTGGGGGTAATTATGCAGTCAGATGTGAAGGTTTCTGAGCAGTGCAGACGGTCTGCAAGAGTAGCTCATGGTGTTTTGTCAAAGATAGACAGGAATTTTTCTAGCAGGGAAAAAGAGGTGGTCAGGCCGCACCTTGAGTACTGTATACAGCCTGGAGGCCTCATTTTAGGAAGTTTATAGAGCTGCTGGAAAGAGTACAGAGAAGGGCAACAAGATTAGTGAACGGAACAAAGGGTTGCTCTTACGAAGAAAGGCTTAAGTTCTGAAAATTAGTGTCTGGAGACTAGGCACCTGCCAGATGATCTGATTGAAGTGTATAAGGCCTTGAATGGTTTGAGCATGCTCAATGCTGATGGGACTCTTTCTCTTGCCCAGATTAACCATCTGAGGGGACATAAATTCAAAAGGATCCACGTCCAGGTTTAGTGTACATTTGTTTTTTTTAACAGACTTGTGAGCTACAGCTCAGCAGCAAAAATTCATGGCAAAACAGTCTATACGTCTCGTACAGAACTGTATGCACGAATCAAATGACACATTTTACTAAACAGAACGCTTGCTAAGGAAATATCTGTTTTTAATAATGAAGTATGTATATCACGTTACCGATGAATATGAATACTCCGGTCCGTTCCAAGCTCTTCTTATGGAGTACTTAATGGCCATTCCCAACCCCAAAGGCAGATGAGATAAACAGCAGGGAATGTATGTTTTCATAACCTCGTGTGCTAATACTTGAATATCTTGCGTGCTACATATTTGAAATGAACTACGACTAACTGCTGAAAGTGTCCCATGGGTTTTGGTAAAAGTGGCGAAACTGCCATACTATGGTTCCAGTGATGAACTGGAAACTACCATGGTAAATTAGACCTGAAGAGTCACAGAGTACAAATATAAAAGGAATCCTCTGGTGGTGAAAAGGTTAAGAACTATTTGCTTAGGCTAAATGCTAAGGTTGAGATGGAAAGTCAACGCAGTTTCAATGTGTTTTATTCATTGGCAAAGCAGGCAGTTTTTATTTTACTTTTATTTTTTTTTTTTTTTCTTTTATCTTCTGAATCTGTCCAAATATTTGTTTTGTCAGTTTTGGAGTTGGATAAAAAAATTGCCAATTATTCAGAATTTATCAGGAAGGGGTGTTTTTTTTTTATGATATCAGGTTACGTTAATATTTATGGAAATAATAAACTGGCAATTGCTTTGATGTTTGAATAAATTCAGGGTGAAAGCAGTACAATATAAAATAAGTAAATTTTCCAAAAAATTTAATTATTTCAATCTCAGTTAATTAAAATGTTAATTAGCATGTTCTAATTAGTTTTTCTTTTCTTTTCCGCTCTTATTCTTAGGTCTAATGAAAATATTTTAAGGAGAATTTACAAAAACAAAAATTCTACTTAACTGCAATATGTTTGGAGTTATGTAGAGCATATCTCCTCATATAACCACAAAGCAAGGATTTCGTTTGTAATCTTATATATATATATATCCTTACTCCGATAGAAAACCCTACTTAATTAAACTGTCGATGAATTAGTTAAGTAGAGTTTGGTACTGCAATTTCGGTAACTTAGAATATTTATCACAAAAATTCCACTTAAAAAAATATTTAATGTGTTTTTTTCAGTGTTTTCCTTTTAACGTTTATTTAAGAAATACCACCTCATGTTTCTCTCGCAATCAGGGCTGTCTCGAGGATATGCGGCCCCCACCCTCAGAGGATATAGGGGCCGCTCAACTTCCAGATACAAGTCGGCCTCTCTGTCAATGGCACAGAGTCCTCTATCAGCTCAGGGCCTCGGGAACGTGTCCTGCCTATGCCCTTCACAACATCATTCCTCATAAATCAAAATAAATAAACTCGAATAATTATTTAACTGAAATATGCATATTTTTCGTTTACCATATGCTATTTTTGTTTGAGAAAAATAAGTAATATAAATATTTTTCAAGGCCTCGCAAATATTTTTTTCACAGAATCACTTGAAACCATCTGTTTCTGCGAACGCCAATGATTTACTGCTCATGCTGCAACAACTATTTTGTGTCGACTACTAAATAATTTTCTAACTAACCTTCATTAACATATAATAATAGTATATATGCATAAAATCGGAAATAATTAAATAAACTTCATGGAGTGCACTTCTTTATAATACAAAAAACAACATGCATAAAACCAAAGTACATTAAACATCACAACTCTTTCATTGAAGTTTTACTTTATCAGAATGTTACGCATTAATTAAAACTGCGCTTGGATTGATAATCTTTCTTGTGGTGTTGATAAGTAGTCTTTCAGAAAGTCTTGTGGTCTTGAGCTCTGTTTCGATATACTTTAACATGTCATTAGAGTAACTAATAATATCTTCAATGCTTTCTCGCGATTTCGTAAACGCCACAAATAATGCCTTCATGAAGCCTACAAGTCGTCCGTCTGTTAGGTCATCAATCTCATGAAGTGGCTGAGCTCTAGTATAAAAGAAACTAGCGAACTGTCTTAGAAATTCTGCAAAGTCATTAAATGTACTACTCATAGGAAGGATGGTATGCCTCACTCTCTCTAGTTTTGTGTGAAATAGGTAAGTTATACATTTCTTCGTACTGTCATCAACAATCTTCTGCAAATCTTCTATAATACTGTACGGAACATAGGTCATGACGTCATAGGCTTCCTTGATATTGGGAACAGGCATAAGAAACTTGGATATCCTTGGACTTTTCCCATATGAACTTTGAAATGTGGTATTCACCGAATTCCAAGTGAGAAAAGTGGCAATCTCGTTTACGATATGGCATATTTCGGCTTGAGGAAGTCTCCGAATCAGAGCTTTTGACACGAACTTGGTTGTTATAAAATTTATTGTTCCAATTAATCTAAATAAGAACTTTCGAATTCTTAGCAGTGTCTCCATTTTCAGCTGTAAATCGTCACCGAATTGAGCAGAAACAAACATTTTTTTACTGCGGTAAATTTTTAAAGTCTTACCAATTGCATCCAAGATTTCACCAATTAATTCACTATCTCGTGCGGCTGATCTCTTTTTACTTGGTATACTGCATGCCTTCAAAATTAAACTTTTGGTTTTTACAGTAATTGAAGATAGCAGGAGATTATCTTGAGTTTCATGGGGTTTACCTTCATCCTTAGCTATCTGTAATTCGATTAAATAATTGATGGTCAGATGAGCAATTTGTATGGCAAAAATCAGATGGTCTTCTAAAAGTTCCTGAAAGGCATTATCTATTTTGTACATTTTCAAAGGGTTGTTTATACCATTCAGATCGAATTCTTCTGGTTCCTCTTTAGGCACTACAATCTGTAGATTGAGGGCTTTCATGTAGTTTTCACACTCCTGCAACATAAGCCATAGTTCGTGGGCTGCAGCCTCCATGTCAATGTTCCTTGTTGGCGGTTCGCCACTCCCCTTTTCCTTATAAAAGTTGCGAAGACCACAATAAACTGGCAGCAGTCTTTGATTGATAAGTCGCCACAATGACATGAATGACAGCCAGTGTTCAGCAGCAAGATGAAATTCTTTTAAATTCTTTATTACCGGAAGGGCGATTTTGGAAAAATCTGAGTTGCTGCAGACCACATTCATTGGTATTGAAAGAAAAGAGACAAGAAGGGGAAGAAGCCATGCTTCCAAGTCACTTATTTTGCTAAATACGCTTTTGGGTAGGGGATAATCACAGATAAGAGTGTATATTGGGAGAGGGCTACCAAATCGTATTATTGCTAGTTTACATGCTAGCCAATATTTGAAGGATTCTTTGGGAATACTACATACCAAAGTGGCACTGACTGGAATAACACGTGGCTCACACGTATGGTATCCAAGAGATATTCGACAGAAAAGTTCGTACTCATCTTGGGAAAATGTCAGCAGTACACCCGAAGGAGTACTCGTTAATTTTCTTGGTAACGTGGAAGTAATGAGAAATCCATGAGTGACCGCAATCTTTCGCTGAACTTCAGCAGTTCGCCTGTATCTAGCATCAAACAAAAGTGAGGGAATAGGGAGACCAGAAATCAAGGTATCATCTATCCATGGTTCATGTTCTAACTCCCTCAGTCCAAAAAAATCCATGGTGTTAATATCAGATGGGCTAAAGACTGCCGGAAGGCAGAATCTGAAATAAAAAGCATGTTATTTAAAGAATGTTATATTAACCAGTAATAAATACAAGGTGTGTCTGAAAAGTTTTAGGACTACATTCATAAAAAAGTTGAAATCTCAAGGAAACAATTTATTAGCATTTAATCTTCAAAGTACAGGCCTCGTAACTCGATACACCTCTTTGCACAGTCGTACACCTTCTGAATGGCTGTGTGGAACTCATCTTGTGGAACCCTCTTTAACTCCCTCGTCACGCTGGTTTGGATCTCTGAAACGCTGTCAAAATGGTGACCCTTCAGGGGAACAGAAAATAATCAGCAGGTGAATTGGGCAATGGTGAAGCACTATAACGCCCTTCAATGCGAGAAACTGCTTGAGGATGGTCGTTGTATGAAGGCTCGTTGTCGTGAAGCAAGAACCATTCACCTGACTCGGATGCGTCTGGCCTAACATGCCTAATTATTTTCAACAATCTGTCCACCATTCCTCTGTAAAATTCAGAGTTGACTGTCTGTCCTTCCGGTACAAGTCGTTTGTGCACAATGCCTTACTAATCAAAAAAAAAAAAAAAAAAAATCAGCAACATCGTTTTGGTTCAAGACTTTTGAACCCGGAGTTTCTTTCGGACACGGCGAATTTTCTCTAACCCATTCAGTTGACTGTCTTTTTGTTTCGGGTTCGTAAGCAAAGCACCAGGATTCATCACCAATTATGATTTTTTTTTTTTTTTTTTTTTTTAATTCTGGATCACTGTCTGCCATCTCAATCAAATCTCAAAAAGCAGCAACACGTTCCTCCTCCTGTTCCACCGTCAATGTATGGCACACTTACCTTTTTTTTTTTAAATCTTCGACAATAATCGAACGCACGGTATACATGCTGATGTGAAGCTGGTATGCTATCATTTGGAGCGACAGGCGACGACAGTGCTGTAGTCGTAAAATTAGCAGAAAGCATACTCTATGAATTTGAAAACGGCAGAATGTTATCAAATTGTAGCAGGGTGCTTAATGATTTTGTAATAACTGAGAGCAAAGTGGAAGAGAAATTGTTGAAGTTAAACGTAAGAAAAGCACCTGGGGTGGATGGGATCTATCCAGTTATATTAAAGGAGGCGGCAAAGCAACTAAGCAAACCCTTATCCATAATTATGAGAGCATCATTGGACTCATGGGAGGTTCCCACGGACTGGAGATGTGCAAATGTATCCCCAACTCACAAAGGGAGATCGAAGGGTGACACGAGTAATTACAGACCAGTTAGTTTAACTTCTGTTCCGAGTAAAACAATGGAGTCGCTGGTTAAAGATGCATTGCAGGATCATCTAGACAAGACTGCAGCAATAATTCAGACACAGCATGAGTTTGTTAAGGGAAAGTCTTGTCTGACAAATCTGATAGGATATTATGATGTGGTTACAAAGGAACTGGATACAAAAAATAATTTTGATATCATATATTTGGTTTTCAGGAAAGGTTTTGACACTGTTGCGCATGGAAGACTATTGTACAAATTGGAGCAGAATGGTATTAAGGGTAAGTTGCTATAATAGATAAAAGGATGGCTAAGTGGGAGAAGACAGAGAGAGGGTGGTAATCAATGGGTGCTGCTCTTCGTGGACTAATGTTATTAGTGGAGTCCCACAGGGTTTGGTGTTGGGTCCACTGTTGTTTTGTATATTTATCAATGATATTGAAGAAGGTATATCAGGCTTAATGTCGAAGTTTGCAGATGATACAAAGGTTGGCAGGGTTGTTAATGACAGTAATGGGAGTGTGCTACTGCAACAGGATCTAGATAATTTGGGCAGATGGGCTAAGAAGTGGCAACTGAAGTTTTAACCTTGACAAATGCAAAGTACTGCATATGGGTAGAAGTAAATCCAGACAAACGTACCAACTGTGTGGTACTACACTTAAGGTGGTAGAAAATGAAAAAGACCTGGGAGTAATTGTGCAGGCAGATATGAAGTTTTCTGAGCAATGCAGACAGGCTGCCAGGGCAGGTCATGGGGTTTTGTCAATGATATATAGGAATTTTGCTAGCAGGGAAAAGGAGGTGATTATCCCTATGTATAAGGCAATAGTCAGGCCACGCCTTGAGTACTGCGTAAAGGTCTGGAGGCCTCATTTTAGGAAGGATGTAGATTTACTTGAGCGTGTACAGAGAAGGGCAACAAGATTGGTGAGGGGAATGAAGGGATCCTCTTACCAAGTCCTGCAAATTGCAGTGGCTGGAGACTAGGCACCTGCGCGGTGATCTGATTGAGGTATATAAGGCCTTGAATGGGTTGAGCAGGCTGAATTCTGATGGGATCCTTCCACTTGTTCAGATTACGAACCTAAGGGGGCATAAATTCAAATTAAGAAAAAACAGATGTAGAATAGATGTGCGGAAATTTGCCTTTAGCCAGCGGGTGGTTAATTGTTGGAACAAACTTCCATCTGTCGTTATGGAAGTTGATAGGTTGAATAAATTTAAGAAGGAACTGGACAGGCATTTGTAGGAAATGGTGTGATTTTTTTTTTTTTTTTTTTTTTTTGTTGGCTGATACTGCTGCATAAGCTCATACAATTGCTTTCTTGCATCACATGCCACTACTACTACTACTACTACTGCTACTAATTTTACGAAGAGCAGAGAGTATACTGTGCACATCAGACTTATTAATCGAATTCCAGAGTATATACGGCGTATAGCAGTGTATATATATACACACACACACACGGCATACATATTAAAACTACAAATATTACATAAGATTCAAATTCTAATAAATTTATTTTTTGATTTTCAGTAAATATTTTGATATTTATTTTTTCGAGTCTTTCAAAAATCAGAAGGTATACGCTTTCACATAAAAAAAATCCACAAATAAGAATCGTTTCGAACACTAAACCATTTTAAACGTTCGTGGATTATGAGAGTTTGTTTTCAAAACTATAACATATTCACAGATTCAGTATGCTTGCTATCCCAGCATCTCGTGACTGGACTACTTTCATTCCACTACAGCCCTGGGCGATGATCATCCTTTAACAGCTGCCAAACTTTTTCGATGGTCGTGTTAGTATGAGATTGGGATGGGTGACGACTTCGCGAATCGTCTTGAACATCTTCGCGCCCTTCACAGAATCGCCCATACTATCAAAAAATGTTGAATTGTGATAATGCTTCATGTCCATAAGCTGCACTCACCATTATAACTACTGTTTCAGCTACACATTTTTTTCGGCTTCAAAACAAAATTATATCACCACTCTCTGTTCGGTTCTTGAATTCATGATAGCGTGATTATACTGCGCCAACTTAAACACGATTTTACAGTAGAACGCCTTTGTGCACACTGATGAAACCCGGCATAGAGCCAATTCAGACTTCATAATTAATAATTTCAACAGAGGCCAATATATGGGGCTGGTAGTACCGTTTAAAAAAATCAGCCCTAAAACTTTTCAGACACACCTTGTATTAGCGATAAAAAATACAACAAGCATTTAAAAATTCATGGAATACGGTTAGAAATTCTAAACCATCCTATAATTATATAACACTATCCGAAAGGCACGGTGAAATTTATGAGCAACTTCAAATATTATACCATTCTTATATTATATTGATAATCATTCACGTGGTCCAACTTTATACGGTAAACTTAAAAATCCTATAAGCACACACCAGAATCGTTTCGAACACTAAACCATTTTTCATGGATTATGAGAGTTTGTTTTCAAAACTATAATATATTCACAGATCAGTATGCTTGCTATCCCAGCATCTTGTGACTGGACTACTTTCATTCCGCCAACCGCTTTCCATCACAATGAATCACACATATGGTGCCTATATGCCATTGGACAATGAAATATTACTCAGCCATGATTGATGTCCATGTACAATTGAACTGGGTGATATATATGGTCAAGCAGCTCTATTTAAACCAACATTCTAATATTTGCATATCAAACGATGTCATGTATATGTCTTCATTTATGTAAGTTATTTGACCTAGGCATAATTTAATCTTGCACACTTACAATTTTATAAACGGTCAGTATGCAAGTTGTTATTTCTTAATTTTGTCGACTAGGGAACATTTTTATATTTTCAAGTATAGTTTTATTGTCTCAGGGGAAGTCCTCACGGACTGGAGATGTGCAAATTTATCCCCAATTCACAAAGGAGGATCTAAGGGTGACACCATTAATTACAGAACAGTTCGTTTAACTTCTGTTCCGGGTAAAATCTGAAGTCACTGGTTAAAGATGCATTGCAGGATCATCTGGACAAGACTGCAACAATAATTCAGACACAGCATGGGTTTGTTAAGGGAAAGTTCTGTCTGGCAAATTTGATTGGATATTATGATGTGGTTACAAAGGAACAAGATACAAAAAAATAATTTTGATATCTTATACTTGGATTTCAGTAAAGCTTTTGACACTCTTGCGCATGGAAGATTACTGTACAAATTGGAGCGGTTTGGTACTAAGGGTAAGTTGCTACAATGGACAAAAGGGTGGTTGAGTAGGAGAAGACAGAAGTGGTAATCAATGGACGCTGCTCTCCGTGGATTAATGTTATTAATGGAATCCTACAGAGTTCGATTTTGGGCCCATTGCTGTTTTGTATATTTATCAATGATATTGATGAAGGTATGTCAGGCTTAATGTCGAAGTTTGCAGATGGTACAAAGGTTGGCAGGGTTGTTAATGACAGTGTGCTACTGCAACAAGATCTAGAAAATTTGGGCAGATGGGCTGAGAAGTATTCAAGTATATGAAGTTTAACCTTGACAAATGCAAAGTACTACATATCGGTAGAAGTAATCCCAGAGAAACGTACCAACTGTGTGTGTGGTACTATACTTCGGGTGGTAGAAAATGAAAAATACCGGGGAGTGTTTGTGCAGTCAGATATGAAGTTTTCTGAGCAATGCAGACAGGCTGCCAGCGCAGGTCATGGGGTATTGTCAATGATATACAGGAATTTTGCTAGTAGGGAAAAGGAGGTGATTATCCCTTTGTATAAGGCAATGGTCAGGCCACTCCTTGAGTACTGCGTACAGGTCTGGAGCCCTCATTTTAGGAAGGATGTAGATTTTCTTGAGCGTGTACAGAGAAGTGCAACAAGATTGGTGAGGGGAATGAAGGGGTTCTCTTACCAAGAAAGGCCTAAGTTCTGCAAATTGCAGCGGCTAGAGACTAGACACTTGCAAGGTGATCTGATTGAGATGTTTAAGGCCTGAGAGGGTTGAGCACGCTGAATTCTGATGGAATTCTTCCGCTTGCTGAGATTACAAACCTGAGGGAGCATAAATTCAAATTGAAGAAAGACATTTGTAGAATAGATATGCGCAAATTTGCCTTTAGCCAGCGGCTGGTTAATTGCTGGAACAAACTTCATATATATGTCGTTGTAGAAGTTGATAGCTTAATAAATTCAAGGAAGAACTGGACAAACGTTTAGGGGAAATGAATGTGTGACATTTGTTTTTTTTTTTTTTTTTTTTTTGCTGATACTACATAAGCTCATACGCTTGGTTTCTTGCATCCCATGCCTCCATTACTACTACATTGGTGTGCAAAGCTTAAAGACTTCTAAAGGTTACAACCACAAAATCAAACGAAACAGCCTGTGGCCGTTCAGTAGGAAACTGGTGCACATACAAAAATTTGAATCGTGATGAGACGGCCTACATAAACAGATAAAAACAGCAGTTCAGCAGTTATGGGCAAATTACCGAAGAGTGAACACGATTGTTACAGACGTTCGATTGGTTTCATACAGTGCTACAGACAACGAAATGACCAGTAGACAACATATGGATGACTTTACCAGGGATCGAATAATTGGAAAGCTCGAGGAAGGTCGAAGCGCGAAGAGTGTGGCTGCAGAGTTCGGTATCGCCTTAGCATCGTCTCACGTGCGTGGTCGGCCTTCAGAACGAGAGGTACAGCTGTTCGAAGGACCAGTGGTGGTCATCCACGAAAATCAACGCCCAATGATATACTCTTACGGGCCAAGAGGGACCGACACCAGACAGCGGAATACATTGCAAACCAGTCTAGGAGCACAGGATATCGCGATTTACTGTGGACAGGCGACCCCACAAAAGTGGACTGTTTGTCCGACGGCCAGAATGCTGTGTCCCTTTAACACCTGCCCATTGGAGACACCGTTTACAGTGGTGCATCAAACACAAGGACTAGACAGCAGCGCAATGGAGTAAGGTCCTCTTTACTGATAAGAGTAGATTGAGTCTCAGCAACGATTCTGGATGTTAGCTAATCTGGCGAGAGGTTGGCACACGGTATCACCCCGCAAACATCACTGAAAGGGATCGATATGGCGGTCGAGGTGTTCTCGTCTGGGGAGGCGTTATCTGGGATGGACGTACACAATTCCAGTTACTAGAAGGCGGTACTGTAACTGGTGCACGCTACTGTACTGAGGTAATCCTTCCCCATGTGCGTCTGTTCCGAGGTGCCATTGGCCCCGAGTTCGTGTTTATGGATGATAACGCCACACATCATCGCACTGCAGCTGTTGATATGTTTTTGGAAAGTGAAGACATTGTTCGAATGGATTGGCGTGCCCGTTCCACCGATGTAA
The DNA here is from genome assembly GCF_048544385.1 of Mastigoproctus giganteus. Lineage (NCBI taxonomy): Eukaryota > Metazoa > Arthropoda > Arachnida > Uropygi > Thelyphonidae > Mastigoproctus > Mastigoproctus giganteus. Next base: position 102,423,168 of record NC_143576.1, on the reverse strand, counting down.
ATCCCATCGAACACATGTGGAATGCTCTCCGGAGACGCCTAGGGGCACGTCCACACCCATCAGAAAATGTTCACTAGCTGAAGATGGCGATGACAGAGGAATAGACGATATTACCGCAAGAACTTATCAACACCTGACTGGTCCTTAAGTTTTGCACACCAGTGTATTTTTCACACATTGTCACATAAGCTATCCATATAATGTATATTGTAACTGAAGCACCGGGTATTATTTCTTTTGCTATGCGCTTATCATAGGAATGAATGGACAACTGCAGGGGCTCACATCTGGTGAGTATGGGCTTCGCACACCAAGGGTCCTGAGCTGGATATCATCATCATTCTTTTTCTTGGTGATTCTCTCTCTCTCTCTCTCTCTCTCTCTCTCTCTCTCTCTCTCTCTCTCTCTCTCTCTCTCTCTCTCTCTCACGGGGGTAATTCATAAAACATTTTTTTTTTGGCTAGTGCAGCATAAGCCTCAGGCTTCCTTGCACCATATGGCTAATAATAATATGATGGATGCATGAAAAAAAGAAATGTTCTCGGTTCTTGCATATGAAAATTGAGGAGTTAATTTTTGTTATTAGTTTACTAAACATACAAATGATGAATTATTGCCATTTTTTGATTATAATAAGTACAAACGGAATATGTGAAATAATAACTCAGCTGTGAACATGCGTGCTTTCATTTGTTATTAAAATCCAGGGGATAATAAGTGAGGTATTGCAAAACGTTTTGTGAATATTAAGTTGTGAGGTTAGTGCCGTGAAATAGAAAAAAAATTACTTCTATGTATTATTTAGCTAATAAATTAGTAATTAATTTGTAAAAAGATAATTAGTTATTTACTTTTCACTTCTATTAACCACAGAAAAAGAAAAAACGCTTAATTAATTTAAGAAATAAAAACCTGACGCTCATGAAATATAACGCACTTCGTACATTAACGGCTACAGTAGCCGAGGGTACATTCTACAAGCGCGTGAGTTTACCGTGGTTCAAGCTCCCGTTAATGCTAAATGCGGTGATGTTCTCGCATTCTCTCTATATTGTGAACTCCTATGACCCTGTGTGACTGTTCCGGCTTATAAGTAGAAAGTTTATTTATTACCTTACTTGTTGACCTTGGTGATGACATTGTTTTTCACTGAAAACTTTGAACAAAGGTCCAAAGTTCTCAATGTAAAACAACACCTAAGACTCATTACCTGCTATAATTTTTATTAAATTTGCAGGATCAGACAAATTGATGGAACAAGTCAGATGAAGAGCGCTCAACGCTGTCTTTGATCTCGAGTGAGAATATTACACGGAACAAACTTGGCTCTCATTCCCAAATTCTCAATAAAAATGTCTCCAACCGAATCAAATGAAAGAGACATTCAGTAGTCAATCCACTCGAATGATAGTGCGGACTTCGTTGATGTTTTGATCCTTTCGGGATGTTGACAGGCGACTACTTCTTTTTTTTATCTTAAAGTGAAAATTTTCCTTCACGAAACCTTTGAAGCATTTGAAACCTTTATCCTCACATCATTTCCATAAACTGCAAGGAGCATATTCATGTGTTTCCGTGGCTGACCCTCCAAGTTTAGAAGAAGATTTAATGCAGCAGCACGTTGTTCAAAATTCTTTTTTTTTTTTTTTTTTTTCTTTTTTCAGTACACGCGATAAATGAGAAAAATAAGTATTCAATAAAAGCGGTTTTTCGGTAAAGTCGCACGTAACAAGTTGTAAGATGAAAAATCTTACACGTTTAATAATTTAGAAAAGAGTGAGATTTATTTAAAATAAAGATTAGGAAATGGCAATATGGGGCAGCGGAACAGTACTGGTCACAAATACTAATTAGATAATGGGTCACAGGCAAGGGGATTAAATGTAGACAAGGTAACAAGTAAAGGTTAGCGTGGGAGACTACGGGCCGAACGTGGCTATGGCTACTGGCGAGGAGATGCGAACAATTTAGGCTAGGACAGAACAATACGAGAAGGACACAATCGATCGGACATTCCTTTTGATCGGGGACCTCCGGAGTCCAGCCAGGTGGTAAATAGGGGTCAAATGCTAAGGTGAGATTTTAAAATTGGCGTCCGGCTGTCGGCGATCGCAGGTTTAGAAGATAGTGAAAAACAAATTCGTTAAAAGCACAAACAAAGTAGCGGCGCGCTTCAAAGGAACAGACAATCTGGGAAAATTATAATTTATTAAAATAAGAGGTTGAATTGTACATAGTAAAATTAGCTTGAGAAAAGTCGAAGGACGAATAGGGCAGAAAGAAAGTCGAAAAAAAGAGAAGATTGGTTATAGAAAAAAAAAAAAAAAGGGACAGAACTGACATACAAGGGCGGTACGTAATTCAGAGAAACAAAAAGTGAGAAACGGGACGAAGAAAGGGGAGAGCCTTCTTGGAGTGGTTGGTAAAAATGGGAGTTAGAAGCAGAATGGAGTGATGTGGGTATTTTTGGAAATGGGTTAATGTTATACTAAGTTGAGTTTTCTGTCGTGTTTGATAGTTGGGTGAGATAGTTTGGACACAACACACTGAGTTGAGGTTGGTGGTGGTTTTAAGGAAATTTAAATAGTCAGCGGACACAGCAGTTAAGAGTTTCGTCAGTGTAAGAAAAAGTAAGTTAGTAACAGTTAATAGTTGAGGGTTTTGTCGTTGTAGAAATTATGTGTTAGCAGCAGTTGAGTTTTTGTGGTGTTAGGAAGAGTAAGAAGATTAAGCCGGTCCGTCATTGGAAGGCAAGAGCAGTGGCCGTTTTTGCGAGTCAATCCGTCATGGATAGTGGCCGTATGCTAACGAGCACTGTCCAATAATTCTTATTTTAATAAGAAGTTTGTGAAAGGAGGAGTAAAGAAGGGTAGCGCCCTGTGAAGTCTTCTTCTTGAAAGTGTTTTTATTAGGTGGAGCGAGGGTAGCCCCTGTGAGCTCTCTCTTGTGGACAAGATAGCTGTATAAAGTGAGAAAAGGCCTCAGGATGGAGATAGCAGTCCCCATATCTACGGAGTAAAAGTAAAGTGTAAAGTGTAAAGTGTGTTTAGGGTCTAACGGCACCAGGGGTTACCCCCATCTCCGTGTAGTCTACATTGTCGCGTGTTACAGAACACTGTAAAGGCCAGAGATTTAAAAGTGTATGGATATTGTTGGATGTAGTGTCGTGTACCGTTGTTCATCTGGCTATTTAGCCGCTGGACCCCTACTGAGGCCCAACGTTGCCCACACTTAGCCCCGTGGAGGCAAGCCAGGTACACCAGTATTTTTAAATAAGTACTCTGGCAGGTCCTGCCACCTAATTTCCTGGGATTTCAGTGGCTAGGACCAAAAAAAAAAAAAAAAAAAAAAATGGGGGGTGCGCTAGAGGTTGGGTCAGGCCAAGGAGTTTTAAGTTATACAGTGTGGAATTAAGAATTTTGGGTGTAGGGCTAGGATAATTTTGACATGGGATGAACGCTAGTTGGAAAGCTAGAGGGGGGAGGGGAGACTAAAGGCTGGGGGGTGAGAGACAGAAGTATAGGGTCGATAGAGTAGATGACCCCAAAATCAGTGAGGCAGGCCCATGCCACACCAGAAGGAAAGGGGGGGGTGGCGGGGAGGAGACAAGGGGACCTTCACCTCCTCCCCGCCAGGACAGGGGAGAAACAGGGCCGCGCAAGGGAGCACGGGTTCAGGATCGCCACGTGGCATTGGCAGCAATGCTGCGTGAAGTCATAGTTGGCAGAGTCCACTCCGAGAAGGTAAGATTCGAGTAGTGCAGTCCTGGGACAGACAGGTCCCGGCCAGGTGGTGAAGTCATTTCAGTAGTGAGCTGCATGAAGATGTATTTGGTAGAGTCAATCAGAGAGGATCAAATCCGAGTAGTGTCAATCCTGGGACAAAGAAGTCCCATCCAGATAGTAGAGTCATTTCAGTGGTGAGTCAACTTGGTGGGAGGCGAAGCCGGAGCGGCAGTCATGGTAGATGAAGGTGATGTTGAGACTACATTGTAAAGGCACAATTATTGTGCAGGTTGAAAGTCTTCACGGGGATTGCAGTGTGCTGAAGCAAGTAGTGGTCTTAACACATGGCTGTTTAGGCCGTTTCATTGTCTGGTTGGGTCTGATTCTGTGGTTGTGGTAGGGTTTTCCGCCTCGTGAAGAGGCCCTGAGCAAAGTTCGAAAATGCTGTATAGGTATGGTGGTCTTCCAGGAGATGTTGCTCCTGATCTCTCGGGATGAAATGAATTTGTGTGATGAGAGAAGATCTGAGGTCATCATATAGTAGGCAGTCATGCATCAAGTGGTCCCAGGTTTCCTGGGCACCACAGGTGCAAAGGGGGCTGTCGGAAAGTCCAAGAAGGTTCAGTTTGCTGCGAAAGGCACCATGCCCTGTTAGGAGGTACGTGGTTAGAAGGCCTGGGGAGAACCAGGATGGTGATTTGGGATATACTTTGCATATGTCTGGTATAAATTTGCGGGTGATGGCCCCTTTGGTGGATTCAGACCATCTGGCTTGCCAGGTCTGTTGTAAGTAGGTTAGGAGTCTGCTTTTTTCGCTGGAATAGGTGTTAGCAGGATCCGTGGTAAAATCAATAAAGGTGGTAGACTTTCCTCTGCTGAGTTTATACATCATCCCCACATGGGCCACCTCAAGGTCTAGGGGCAGTACACCGGCGAGGACTTGTAGGGCGTGCGTGCTGGAGGTGCAACATGCTCTGGTTATCGTAAGGAGAATTGGCCGTTGAATGATGTTCAGCTTTCTTCGTCCTACCACAGTGGAGGCTTTGGTGAACCATATGCCAGAACCGTAGGTGATAGCTGGTATGAATATGGCTTTATACAGTAAGGCTAGAGTGCGTTTTTTGAGCCCCCAATCTCGGCGGGTAACCCTGGCAACCAGTGCAATGTAATTTCTAATTTTCTTTTGTAGATAGTTGAGATGTGGGAGAAATGTTAGTTTGCTGTCGATGATAATGCCAAGGAGTTTCAGCTGAGTAACAAGCTTGATGGTTGTGCCATGTATCTTGATTTGAGGCGGCCTCTGCGGATCAAGATAGCCCTTCAGGAGAATGGATTGAGTTTTTGTGGATGAGATGGTCAGATGGTTTTTCCGGACCCACGCTTGAAGGGTGGTAAGAGCTCTGTTGGCAGATACTTCAAGCTGAGCCCTGGAGTCCCCTGCCAGGATGAGGGAGAGATCATCAGCATATGCCAAGGTCTGGACATCGCCTAAGTCAGTACTGAGAAGCTCGTCGAGTACAGAGTTCCAGAAAAGGGGGCCCAGGACAGAGCCCTGAGGGCAACCTCGGTGGACACGACGTTCCACGCTGGAGAAGGGAGCCTGAACCACAATGCTCCTGTCACTGAGATAGTTGGCAATGCAGTTGTAGAGATTTCCTGGGAGCTCAGCGCGTCTCAGCCGTCCGAGGACGCTAGGCCACCATAAGGTGTCGAACGCCCCAGCAAAGTCGATCGAGATGACAAGGAGGTACTTCTGGGTGCAGTTCCTGGCAGCATTTGTAATAGCCTCCAGCGCATCGACCGTAGACATGCCCGGTTTGAATCCAAATTGATTTTGTGCTGGTAGCTGTGCAGTATTGTAATGGTTTTCCAGTCTCCGTCTAAGGAGCTGCTCAAAAACCTTACTCAGCACAGGAAGGAGAGCAATAGGCCTGTACGAGTCAGGGCGATCATACGGTTTAGTTGGATTTTTGAGTATGAGCCGAATGGACGCAGTTTTCCAATCAGTTGGGAACCATCCCTTTAGCAGGCAATGGTTGAAGAGGTTTAGCAGGGTTTCTGGAGCGAATTCAGCAACTTTTTTAATTATTTCGGGCTCGAGCATGTCCAGGCCTGGTGACTTGTTATTTCTCAGTCTCCCAATGGCCATAGAGAGATCCTCGACGTTGAAAGGCTCTTCCACGAGTGTTGAGTTATAGTTGTTATTGTCAAGGCAAAGCTGCTGTTGTTCTGGTGAGTTGTCATCTGGTGGCTGTTTGAAAGAGTAATCAAGTATGTTTGAAATTGAATGCTGCCAGGTGGAGGTCATGTGGCCTTGTGGGGTGATTGTGGAGCGAATAACTTCTCCCCTTGGCAGTTTGTTTGTTGTTACCTTGAATACGACACCCCAGGGGTCAGAGTTACCAACTGTTGATACCAGGTGCTCCCAGGACAGTCTTTTACGCTGCCTGATCATCGCGTTGTAGGCGTTTCGAGTTTCTCTGTACTCCTGCCGGAGGTATTCAATTTCTGCAGGGGGCCAGGATCGCCTGGCTCGTTGGAATGCACGCCTCTTTTGGTTTACTTCACGTCTGAGGGCCTGAAGCTCTCCTGACCACCAGGGGACTGCTCCAGGGATGGGATTTTTCCGTTTTATTGCTGTGTTTGCAGCGTTCGTAATCATGTCCGTGACCTTGCGCTGATGGGAGTCTGGATGCTGAACTTGCACATTCTCGGTTTGTAAGTGCAATATCCCATTGATGAGTGTTTCTTTAAACAGGTTCCAGTCAGCTTTGTTCAAAGCGTATCTGTGTTGCTTCTGTCTGATAATTGTGGACTGAGTAATCGATCTGTACATGTTGAAAGTTATGGCCCGATGGTCTGAGGTGGACCAGCCCTCCCGTACGGTCCAATCCGACAGAAATCTAGCAAAGGACCTAGTGGAGAGAGTCACGTCAATTGTAGATTCCCAAAGTGAGCTGGAAAACGTCGGCAGGCTGTTGGGCCTATTTATGACTTCCAGACCACTATTGGCCAGGAACTCCTCCAACCGCTGTCCATTTGCAGCACTTCTACGCCCTGGGGTCTCACTGTGCCAGAGGGCAGAGCGGCAATTTACGTCAGCACAAATGACAATCTTTGCACCCGCCAGTTCTGTTAAGACATGTTGTAGGTACTGGACTGCAGGTAGAATGTCCTCTCCCGGCCTGCAGTACAGAGAAACGGCATAGAAGTCGCCCAGAGAGGAGATGATGTGGGCACAGGCGGCCCATGGAGAACAGAGATGAGATATCTGCATCACAGTCAAGTGAGGATTCCTCACAGCGATCGCCGCCCAGGGTGTCACACCAGGAGCCTGGACAATTTTGTATCTACGGAGTATGATAGTATGCAACGTGCCAGCCCAGTTCAGGTGTACAATGAGTCCATCAGAATACCAGAATTGTGATCCTCACTAGAAAATTCGCTAGGAGTTCTAGAATGAATGCCCTGATATATGATGATGACATTTCCAACTAAGAGTGGGAGGATCCAAAACAGCGAAGCCCGACTAAGAGGAAATTAAGTAAGTGACTAACATAGTATTCTCGTTACCTTAAAGGACTTTAGGACCCTAATAACAGATTAGTGGAGATTTAGGATACTGAGAGATATATACATGTATAAAAATATATACGTAATGTAGAGAGAGATAAGTTAGGTAATAATAATAGAAATTTGACAGGTATAACTTTGTAATTAGTGAAAGGAACTAAAGAAGAAGGAAAGGGTGTTAATGATAGTAGTGGCTTTGATTAATAATATAACATAACATACGTTATGTTATAAGCAAAGGAGATAAAAGGAATATTTGTCATAAGTTGTTTCCTGAAAAATGTAGGTATGATTAGCATTTTGGAAGGGGAGGGTAAAGTCCTAGACCAGTGTATAAGGTAAGAATTATGGAGCATGTAAGGAAATTTATGGATCATGTGCAAGGAAGAAACAGTTGCTGTACTAATATTGTTTGTGTTGTAAAGGAAGGGATAACATTAATAGAGTATAACCAATGTATTTAATTATACAAGTATATATAACTAATACTAAGTAGACAAAGTTGAATATTAATAGTACATGCCTCAGTTTGTTCATTTTTTTATGTTGTATATATATATAAATAAACTATGTTATATTATATATTTGTGTGTGTAGTTTGTCATCCTGGAACACCCAGCTCTTCCGAAGGGAATTATAATTAATCGAGAAGTTCCCTTGAATTTGGAATTCTCCTAGGAAGTAAAAGTTAGATGTGGGGAAATAAGAATAAGTGGACAAACACAAAAAGGGAACAAACGAAATAAAATTAAGAATAAATAAAAAAAAAAAACAATAAAGCCAAAATAAATATATAAATCCCCATCGATGAATTCCACCCCCCACAAAGTTAAAAACTTGATGTGTGCAGGCACAAAAAGTAGTACTATTAATAAGCTCCGCTCGCAACCTTCTAGCTACCGCTATACAATCAAGAATTGTACAAAGATCATTCAGCAATTTTTTTGATCAAACCTCGTATTTAATTTTTCATGTAACTCTCCCGTTTCTCTTTTCCTATAACTTATCAACAACATTGTTCTACGTATAGACAGGCGGTCCATACATAGAACAACTTTTGTAACACCCTCCTCAGCTGAAAGCCTAGTGCTTCTGCGCTGCCTACCGATGATACGTCACTGCTCAACCGTTCTCCCTTGTCTGAGAGGAACGGTTTGTTCAGTGGTGAATCAACCTAACATGAAGTTTCAAGCTCATTAAAACCCAACTCTTTGAATTTATTTAAATTCCAGAATGTTGTTGACAATATCTTAGTAAGCTGAGTCCTTGTTATTTCCTAAAAAAAATGTTAATAACTTTCTTAAAGGCAATCCAAGCAAATTTTGTTCACACAAAAATCTCTCTTTAAGTTCTACATCTGAAAAGAGTAAGGAATTTATTACACAGGTACTTGAAAATTTCCATCTCTGCCAAAAGTTTTATTAACTGCTTTATCAACCCCAGTTTTATATGAAATGGAGAAAATAGGACTTTTGGGGTCGGAGAAGGAGAAAGAGAGAGAGAGAGGACCCTCGTGAGTAACACAATTGGTAGCGTCGCCATCCTCCCCACACCGGTTGGAAAAGACCTGATTCGAGTTCCGTCAATGATGTGAGAAATTTTTATGGGCTTTTTTACAACGTGGCTGGCTGAGTTAGTCAGTCTCAGACAAGGGTGAGATGTCCCCCCCCCCGGAAACTCGGATTTTTCGACCAGCAAACAGAAAATAGACCAAAGAACACACGCAATATGGCCTTAGTCGCTGATGCTCCTAAAACCCAACTAAAGCAAATTTACATGTTGTTAATACTTGGAATCAGTGACTGGGTGGCTTCTGCTTCTGTCTGTAACCAATGTTAACTTCGTGCCAATGAACTTCTTAAATTCATGCGCGCCTCCACCACCGCTCCAACTTGGTAGTGAGAAAGACAGCAATCAAGCACTCTTGTGCTGCCATTATTCGACAGAAACCTAGAACCGGTGGTCCTGCAACATTTAAAGCTCAGTACAATGTGATTCAATGACAATGACTCACTTATGTTTAAAAAAAAAGAAGCATGATAAATTTCTACTCAATTACGAAAATTGAATGTTCATTATAAACAGGAACGGCATCCAGGAATTGCCATACAACTGGTAAAATATTTACGACAATAAAACAATCGCAGACCTGTATTAGCCTTCCCACAGTTCTGTGACCAATTGGTAGCCTTCCTGGAAGTTTTTGACTGATTTCTGAGCAATAGATCGATGTCAACCATCTTCTTTTCCAATAATGCAAGTATCCTCCCTTTCTCTTTCGTTAATGTTGCTGTCAATATTCAACAGGGATTAAAAAAAAAAAACAAAAAAAAACATTATTTTATTAAAGGGGCCACGTCCAAATTACATAATGCGAATATTTGAACCATTCATGCTTAGTAACAACAGCTCAGACTATACTCCATTATTGTGCAATGAAACATTCTCCGATTCAATCAGTATTATTATTATTATTTGTTTTAAATCATAAAACTTGTTACATAACGTTCCTACATACACTGCACCATACTATTTTATCCAACTCTTCCCCACCTTGTGTTTTAAATAATAATTAGTCAATATCATTAGAAGTATTATTTTAGTAATCATTCAGAATCCTAAGGTGAACTGCTTTATGAAAATTGATATGGGCACAATTTTTGGACAACCTTGCACATTGTATTATAATGTATTTACACATTTAACAGGAGAGACTGCTTCTTCAAGGATGGGATACACTAAAATAGAAATGGTGCAAGAATATTCGCTGATGCTATCGAGGCAGTATTAGGTGGATTGGAAAACTGATAGCTTGGGGGGGGGGGTTCACTGACTAAAAGATCAAAAGTAGCCGCAGGCAGAGGCGAAAGTGATTCTTGCACAACTTCTATTAGAATAAGTAGCGACTGGATCCAGGGGTGTTGGGGGTTTCAGGGACTGATAGCAGTAGTCGTGAAACAGGTGGGTATATGGGATGTGTCAGGGTAAATAGGAATAGGTGCATGTATGCTTGCATGTATACCAATGCTAGAAGTATAGTAAATAAATTTGATGAATTTGAAGTGTTGGTCAAGACATCAAAGGCGGATATTATGGGGATATCAGAGAAATGGTGTCACACTGATATTAGGAATGCAGAATTGGAATTTGGGGAGTACAATGTGTACAGAAAGGATAGGAAGGGAGGAAGTGTCATGATGTTCATTAAGAAAAACATAAAATCAAAAGAAGTGCATCCAGTTGATATAGATGAACAGTGCACTGTTGAGTCAGTTTGGTGTGACATAAGCACTATGAAAGCAAAAATAAGAGGAGTGTGTTATAGGCCTAATGACTCGAATGAGTACAATGAACAATTGTACAGAAAAATAGAGTGGACTAGTAAATCAGAATGTCATATAATGGGGGATTTTAATTTCCCAGATATTGACTGGAACTTGTGCGTTGGTCACTCACACACTAGTAAGACTTTTGTGGATTTATTGGATGATTGTTTTCTGCAGCAGCATGTTCGAGAGGCAACCAGAGAGGGTAATACTCCTGATCTGATTATCAGCAGTGATCATTCGTGTATTACGAATTTGCAGATAAAGGAACCACTAGGTGGCAGTGATCATTCGTGTATTAAGAATTTGCAGATAAAGGAACCACTAGGTGGCAGTGATCATAGTGTACTGATGTGGGATTTACTTAAAGATATAATTACCATCAGGGGTAAAGGAAAGGGTTTTTGCTTCCGTAAAGGTGAGTACAGTGGTCTCAGACAGTTTTTAAATTCTGTACAGTGGGATCAACTGACGATGTTACCAACAGTAAATTCTAAGTGGGAAGCATTCAAGGAATTAATGAGGAAGCTACTAAAAGTTTCATACCTATTAAGAAATATTGTTCAAGCTTTAGGCCTAAATGGTTATCAAATGAACTAATGAGACTCGTGGCAGAGAAGAAAAATGCATGGGATGCATATAAATTATCAAGCGACTCAGAAGCCTATGGCAGATATAAGCTAATCTGTAATCAGGTTACAAAAGAGGTTAGGAAGGCGAAGGCAGATTGCGAGAAATCTTTGGCAAAGGATGCTAAGAAAAACAGCAAGGATTTCTTTACTTATATAAACTCTAAAAGGAAGGGATTGAATCTGATTGGTCCACTTGATATCGATGATTCGACTGTTGGTGATCCTGCTCAGATAGCAAACAAACTGAATGAGTATTTTGCATGAACATTCACACATGAGGAGTTATTAAGGTTTGAAAATGGCAGAAAGTTATCAAATTGTAGCAGGGTGCTTAATGATTTTGTAATAACTGAGAGCAAAGTGGAGGATTAATTGTTGAAGTTAAACACAAGAAAGGCACCTGGGGTGGATGGGATCTATCCAGTTATATGAAAGGAGGCGGCAAAGCAACTAAGCAAACACTTAGCCATAATTATGAGAGCATCTTGGACTCAGTGGAGGTCCCCCACGGACTGGAGATGTGCAAATGTATGCCGGATTCACAAAGGGGGATCGAAGGGTTACACGAGTAATTACAGACCAGTTAGTTTAACCTGTTCCGGGTAAAATAATGGAGTCAATGGTTAAAAATGCATTGCAGGATCATCCAGACAAGACTGCAGCAATAATTCAGACAGCATGGGTTTGTTAAGGGAAAGTCTTGTCTGACAAATCTGATAGGATATTATGATGTGGTTACAAAGGAACTCGATGCAAAAAATAATTTTGATATCATATATTTTGATTTCTGGAAAGCTTTTGACACTGTTGCGCATGGAAGACTATTGTACAAATTGGAGCAGAATGGTAGTAAGGGTAAGTTGCTACAATAGATAAAAGGATGGTTGAGTGGGAGAAGACAGAGGGTGGTAATCAATTTGTGCTGCTCTTCTTGGACTAATGTTATTAGTGGAGTCCCACAAGGTTCGATGTTGGGTCCACTGTTGTTTTGTATATTTATCAATGATATTGATGGAGGATGATCAGGCTTAGTGTCGAAGTTTGCAGATGATCCAAAGGTCGGCAGGGTTGTTAATGACAGTCATGGCAGTGTGCTACTGCAACTTCAAGAAAAGGGTGAACAGAAAGTGGACATGAAAGAGTCCAAATGGATTAACAACTAATGAAATCTACTTCATCCTCACTAACAGAAGATATATTGTGAATGATGTTACCGTCCTGAATAAGGTAAATGTTGGAAGTGATCACAGAATGGTAAGATGTACACTTGATACAGATGTAGGAAAGGAAAGGAAAAAACTGACTAGAGTAAATAATACAACGGTCTTTGAGATAACAGAAGAGGAGAAAAAGCAGTATGTACTGGAACATAAGAACAAGTTTGAAGTGCTACAGACTACTCAGGAACAAGATATCGACGAGAAATATTACAACTTTCTGAACGTGATAAAGCCCAAGAAACCTATAGGGAAAAAGAAATCCAGAGAAGAAAAAATTAGTCAAGAAACACTTGTTATGATGAACCGAAGGCGAAAAATGAAGAGTAAGATAAAAACTGACAAGGAGAAAATTGAGTATACTGAGTTGTGCAAAGCCATTAGAGACTCAGAGAGGACATCAGAAGATTTAACACAAGAAAAGTAGAACAAGCATTACGGGAAAACAAAGGATTTAAATCAGCAGTGATGAGCAGTAATACAGAAAGACAAATGATACTGAAACTGAAGAATAGAGAAGGCATAATTCAAATAGAAGAGAAGGCATAATTCAAACAGCAGAAGACTACTATAGAGAATTATACAAGGAGCGAGGGAATGATGCCAGCAGTGGGGTAGATGGATCGCAAATTAGCAACACATACGACATACCCGATATTCTTCCTGATGAGGTAGAACATGCATTGAAGAAAATGAATAATCAGAAAGCCCCGAGGGAAGATGAAGTTACTGTAGAGTGTTAAAATTGGGAGGAAGAGACATAACACAAAAACTGGCAAGGCTCTTCACAAAATGCATTAGAAAAGGTGTGATGCCTAAGCAGTGGAATAATGCAATCATAGTTTTGCTGCATAAGAAAGGAGATAAATCAGAAATTAGAAATTATAGACCAATTAGCTTGTTATCCCGCATCTAGTTGTTCACAAGGGTCATTACTTACAGATTAGAAAGAATACTTGATGAGAATCAACCGAAAGAGCAAGCTGGCTTTAGGACAGGATTCTCAACTATGGATCACCTTCACGTAATATCACAGCTAATGGAGAATGCGAATGAATATAAAACACCATTATTTCTGGCATTTGTGATTTATGAAAAGGCATTTGACTCCATACAGCATAGGCAATATTTCGGGAACTGGAAAGACAAGGCATAGATACCCCACATATTATTATTTTTAAGAAAATATATGAGAGTGCTACCTCCTTTATTAGACTAGACAAAGACAGTAGGAAATTTAAAATCGAGAAAGGAGTTCGACAAGGAGACACAATATCTCCGAAGCTGTTTGCTGCTACCCTTGAGAAAGCTTTCAGAAGATTAGACTGGTCGCTTAAAGGAGTCAATGTGAACGGAGAGTACCTAAGCCATTTACGATTTGCAGATGACATTGTGGTTATAAGCCACGATCCCAAAGAATAAGAGGAAAATCTTAATCAGTTATGCACAATCAGTAAGGATTTTGGACTAAAGATGAATATGGCTAAAACAAAAGTAATGATGAACAAGTATGCCAGAGAAAGGAAAATAATGATTGAAGGAGCAGTAATTGAAAAGGTGGAGTCATATACTTATCTGGGGCAAGTTATTAGCTGTAATAATGATAAATTTCTGGAAGTCAAGAGAAGAATAAATTTTGGATGGATAGTATTCAGGAAATATAGTCACATACTGAAGAGCAATATCCCAGTTTGTCTGAAATGTAAAATAATGAACCAATGTATACTCCCTACCACGACTTATGAAAGTGAAACTTGGGCACTCACCAAAAGAATCGAAGAGAAGCTAAGAACTACACAGAGAAGAATGGAACGAATTATATATTGGGAATAAGACTGTTAGATAAGAAGAGAAACACATGGATTAGGCAGCAAACTCAAGTAAAGAACATCCTTACCAAAACTAAAGAACTAAAATGGTCTTGGGCAGGACGCATAGCTCGAAGACATGATGACAGATGGACTAAGAAAATAACAGAATAGTACCTAAGAGGAGCTAGAAGAAAACCTGGAAGACAAAGGCGGAGATGGATAGACGAAATTCATGAGTTTGTGGGTAGTAAATGGATGACCGGTGCTCAAAACAGAGGGAACTGGAAAGTTGCTGGAGAGGCCTTCATCCTGCAGTGGATTGAAAATGGCTGATGATGATGATGATGATGATGATGATGGTGATGCTACTGCAACAGGATCTAGAAAATTTGGGAAGATGGGCTGAGAAGTGGCAACTGAAGTTTAACCTTGACAAATGCAAAGTACTGCATATGGGTAGAAGTAACCCCAGAAAAACGTACCAACTGTGTGGTACTACACTTAAGGTGGTAGAAAACGAAAAAAACATGGGAGTAATTGTGCAGTCAGATATGAAGTTTTCAGAGAAATGCAGACAGGCTGCCAGGGCAGGTCATGAGGTTTTGTCAATGATATATAGGAATTTTGGTCGGGCCACGCTTTGAGTACTGCGTACAGGTCTGGAGGCCTCATTTTAGGAAGGATGTAGATTTACTTGAGCGTGTACAGCGAAGGGCAACAAGATTGTTGAGCGGAATGAAGTGATCCTCTTACCAAGAGAGGCTTAAGTTCTGCAAATTGCAGTGGCTGGAGACTAGGCACTTGCGCGGTGATCTGATTGAGGTGTATAAGGCCTTGAATGGGTTGAGCACGCTGAATTCTGATGGGATCCTTCCACTTGTTCAGATTACGAACCTAAGGGGGCATAAATTCAAATTAAGAAAAGACAGATGTAGAATAGATGTGCGGAAATTTGCCTTTAGCCAGCGGGTGGTTAATTGCTGGAACAAACTTCCATCTGTCGTTGTGGAAGTTGATAGGCTGAATAAATTTAAGAGAATTATGTTTTCTTTTTTTTTTTTTTTGGTTGATTCTGCATAAGCTCATACACTAGCTTTCTTGCATCACATGCCACTACTACTACTATATCTTGTTATAAACCATAAATCGTTTACTGTAATTGGCGATTTTGTGCCTGATCATCCTCAATTACATAAAAGTTAATTCGAATATTCGCACACTTCTGATAAGGTAATTTAATTATATAATCTATTTTCTCGATTATTCATTATTAGAAGGTATTAACTAATTCCCAGACACAGTTTGCGAGTTCATCAAAGTACTAAATTTTCAGACCATTCCTGTATTAATATCTGAATATATCTAACAATTTCACAAAAATATCAAAACTTTTTAAAATACTGATTTTTCTAAATTACTGTTGTATAGAATGGAAAAAGTGCATGCATACCTGTTACAATTTAGTCCCGAAAATGACTATTTTATATTAACGGAAAACATTCCACTTTGCTGCAATATGACGCCATTGCACGATCTCTTCGCTTTCGCTTGGCAAATGTTTCACTTAAACTCTAGCGTGCGCTTGCACGTTTTTCACCTATAGTTTAACACAGGAAATTTTGAAATGAAATTTGAACATTCTCCACAAAAATTAATAAATAAAATAAAATAATTTTAAAAACATTAAATTATTATCGCTAAATTAGATGTATTTAAACGGTCATGAAGTCTGGGAAAGATATTATCAAATTTATAAACCAAACCTGGACTTGAGAAGAACGTTAATTTAAAAAGGCAGTCAACTTAAATTTCCTTCATAGCAGTAGTAGAGACATGTGATGCAAGAAAGCAAGCTTATTTGGAATCAGCCAAAAAAAAAAAAAAAAAAAAAATCCCATTTCACACATCTATTTCCTCTAAAGGTTTGTCCAGTTCCTCCATCAATTTATTTAAGCTATCAACTTCTACAACGACAGATGGAAGTTTGTTCCAGCAATCAACTACCCGCTGGCTAAAGGCAAATTTCAGCACATCTACAGTTGTAGTATTCTACAACGGTCTTTCCTTAGTTTGAATTTACGCCCCCTCAGGTTAGTAATCTGAGCAAGTGGAAGAATCCCATCTGAATTCAGAGTGCTCAACCCATTCAAGGCCTTATACACCTCAATCAGATCACCTTGCAGTTGCCTATTCTCCAGCCAATGCAATTTAAGACTTTAAGAACTTAAGCTTTTCTTGGTAAGAGGACCCCTACGTTCCCTTCACCAATCTTGTTGCCCTTCTCTGTATACGCTCGAGCAACTCTACATCCTTCCTAAAATGAAAGCCTCCGGACCTGTAGCAGTACTCAAGGCGTGGCCTGACCATTTCCTTATAGAAAGGGATAATCACCTCCTTTTCCCTACTAGCAAAATTCATTCCTGTATATCATTGACAATACCCCATGACCTGCTCTGGCAGCCTGTCTACATTCCTCAGAAATCTTCATATCTGACTATACAATTACTCCCAGGTCTTTTTCATTTTCTACCACCCTAAGTGTAATACTATACAGTTGGTACATTTCTCTGGGTTACTTCTACCCATATCAGTACCTTGCATTTGTCAATGACTTCAGTAAACTTCAGTTGCCACTTCTCAAACTAAGGCGGATTATGAGAAATCTTTGGCAAATGATGCTAAGAAAAACATCAAGGCCTTCTTTACTTATATAAACTCTAGAAAGAAGGGGAGGAATCTGATTGGTCCACTTGATATCGATGGTTCAACTGTTGATGATCCTGCTCAGATAGCTGCCAAACTGAGTGAGTATTTTGCATCTACATTCACACGAGGAATTCTGTAGGAAAGTGGAGGACAAAAGCTTATTAAACTCTAACAAGGAGCTTAATGATTTTGTAATAACGGAGAGCAAAGTGGAGGAGAAATTGTTGAAGTAAACATAAGAAAGACACCTGGGGTGGATGGGATCTATCGTTACATTAAAGAATGTGGAAAAGGAAGTAAGCAAACCCTTAACCATAATTATGAGAGCATCCTTGGACTCGGGGGAAGTCCCCACGTACTAGAGATGTACAAGCGTATCCGAAATTCACAAATGGGGGATCAAAGGGTTACACAAGTAATTACAGACCTGTTACTTTAACTTCTGTTCAGCGGAAAATAATGGAGTTACTGGTTAAAGATGCATTGCAGGATCATCTAGACAAGACTGCAGTAATAATTGAGACACAGCATGGGTTTGTTTAGGGAAAGTCTTATCTGACAAATTTGATTGGATACTATGATGTGGTTACAAAGGAACTGGATGCAAAACATAATTTTGACATCATATATTTGGATTACAGGAAAGCTTTTAACACTGTTAAAATGGAAGACTATTGTACAAATTGGAGCAGAATGGTAGTAAGAGTAAGTTGTTACAATGGATAAAGTATTGGTTGAGTGTGAGAAGACAGTGGTAATAAATGGACGCTACTCTTCTAGATCCTGTTGCAGTAGTATACTGCCATTACATTTAGTAACAACCCTTCCAACCTTAGTATCATCTGCAAACTTCGATATTAAGCCTGGTATATCCTAATCAATTGATAATTGATAAATATACAAAACAACGTGCGCCCAACACCGAACCGTGGGGGACTCCACTAATAAAATTAATGCACGAAGTGGTTACGATGATCGCCGTCCTTCCACCCCATGAGAAAATGCCAAGGTTCGAATCCTATCTTGATGGAAGGAACTCAATTTTATTTTCCGGAATGGGAAATAAAACTCACCATCCGGAGATTTTTCCCGATCAAAGAAGCAAAGTGATCGAAGAACACACCACCATCTTAAATTGTTAGGCAACTTAAACTGCATAATTTGATAACGTCTGACTTGGGATTCTCATAAGGTATCGTGCCACGCAGTGCGGAATTCTTCTGTACTGTAGTAGTTTCCCAATTGGGTTACATGGAATAAACATGTCAGGATGGCCACGCATATTTGAAGATTTTAGGGCACAGAAGGATCAAAAGGGAGGGCTAATCAAAATTTTATGGGATTTTTAACTTTGAAATTCAGAAATAAAAATTATTTTTTTAAAATATATAAAGGAAATACATTTTTTTTCTACAAATGGACAAAACACAAACAATATAACGCATACCACAATTTCTGATTGCTGTAAAACAAGTGATCTCAGAAAAGCGTGTATTAGAAAAGCTACTTAGGTTAAAGGAAGGCAAGGCTTCAGGGAAGAACGATATATACTAAAAAGGCTTCATATGAGTGTATCAAATCGTTGGGAATGTTAACAACAACGTCATTAGACTGGAAGATCTCCTGGTACCAGAGAAGTGCTACGTCTCCACAAAGGTGATGGTGTGCTAGAGAAGGAGCTGGGCAAGTATAGGCCAGTAAGTTTGATTTTTGTGGTAGGGAAAATCGTGGAGTCCGTGGTTAAAGATGCTATTCGGGACCATCTTGACAAGAGCATATCTTGATCTCATGTGTTCTTTAAGGGGACATCTTGCCTCGCCAATCTAGTAAATTACTATGTAGGAAAGAAACAGTTGACTGCAGGTAAAAATTTTGACATTTTTTATACCTAGACTTTAGTGACGCTTCCAATACCGCTCCTCATGGAAGACTGATATATAAAAAGGAAGAAGTTATAACTACTGGTAAGATTCAATGGTAGATCGCAAGTTGGCTAAAACATAGAAGAGAGCGGCTTGTTATTAAATAGACAATCTTCAGAGTGGGATAATGTAACAAGTGGGGAACTAGTAACGTTACGGCCACTGGAAACTGCAGCGCTGCCTGACTGTGCACCAATCGCGGTGTGGTTACTCAGTCTAGTTCTCCCAGCATTCTCAGAGCATATAGACAGCTTTTGGTCGTGCTTTATTGGAGTCTGCGCAGGTAGCATAGTAGTACCGTCACCGTCCTCCCCATACCGAGTGGAAAAGACACGGATTCGAATCCCGTCGATGAGTGAGGAACTTTAATGGGCTTTTTTCACTCCGTAACTGAGTTAGTCGGTCTCAGGTGTAGGCAGCAAGGTTTTTCCCCAGGAAATTGGGGATTTTCGTCCAGCAAAACAGAGAAACAGAGAAAACTAGACATAAAACACACAGCACGGCAGGCAGATGAATTTAATTACTCGGGTGGCCTAAAAATAATGGCTTGGTCTCAGGCGTAGATAGAAGATTTTTTCTCCCAGAAAATGGGGGGTTTTCGTCCAGCAAAACAGGCAAATCGACCAGAGAACACACGCAATTTTCACAGACACAAATATGGGTATATGTCAGAAATTACCGGATACCCTAATATAATAGTTTGGTTTGTGCTTTATTGGAGTGGCTAAGTTTAACTGTGGGCTTTTACTGAAAAGATACCATCTAAATTTTCAAACGATGACATTTATTTCCAATGAATCCACTTATTTATAGATTCTGTAATGCGTCCGTACTGTATTCTGTAATGCAAAAACTTGCATTCGTACCATTTACAACAAACACTGAATCTGAAAGGCAGAGTTTGAGCCACAAATAAACTTTTCTCGCTAATCCTGATATGTACAAGTAAACTTTACTTACTGATTAAGCGACATTTGTTCAAGATCGAGTGAATAATACTCGTAATGATCACGAACGAATGGTATGGATTGGTGACAATATTCATGTAGCAACTGAAACCAATTTTCAAAGTTGGTTTACCGTAAATATATAGTAGCGGAGTTGTTGGGCACTGATTAATAAGCCCATACATGTTCAAAGATCATTTGCAGTGGGGACAACACGCCTTAATTTGGTGGAAAATAAACTGCTGTGCCTTTTGGATGTTCCTTTATTGACGGGTTGGCGTATTTATTGCCATCATGATGGAGATCCACGGCATTTTTTGCCGACAGGTTTAGGTTTATCTGTACCGTTGCTATCCACAACCATTGGTTTATCGAGGAGGTCCTCATCCTTTGCCAGCTATATCCCCTCCTCCGAACCCACCTTTAGAATAATGTCTGGAGGTTGGAGGTTACATGAAAGCGCTAGTGCAGAGATTCCCAAACTTTGGGGCGCGAGCCACATAGGAGTAAATGGGTTTTCTGTGGGGGGGGGGGGGGGGTGGAGCTGTCGTTTTTAAAAAACACTTTTTAAAAGAAATATGGAAACCATTACACTAATACAAGTACGAAGCCTTTTTATTTCGATCTTTGAGATTAAAAGTATTGAAGCATATAATTTGAAAGAAATATATTGAAGTGATTTATAAAAGTGTGTACACCCATAGCTGAATTTTAGGGAAAATTTAGCAATGGTATCTATTACCTTGATAGGGGAGCGCAAGGTATAAAAGACTGGGAATCTCTGAGTTAGTGGATGAACAAAGGATTAATGAGGGTGATGCATGGCGTTGGACAATTTTGGCCTGCAGATTTTGGCGCTACAATTTCGAGATGATCAACCGAGATAGAAAGGGAACAACGTAACATTATTGCGACTCGCGGATCTTTAGCTGAATATCATCATTCTTCTATTTTCTAGTGGTTGCCTCCTATTTCTCTTCTCTCTCTCTCTCTCTCTCTCTCTCTCTCTCTCTCTCTCTCTCTCTCTCTCTCTCTCTCTCTCTCTCTCTCAGAGTACTCAAATTTTTTTGGCCGGTGCAGCATAAGCCTCAGGCTTCCTTGCACCATATGGCTAATAATAATAATGTTTCCAAGTGCAGAATATGGCAGACATTTTGAGCAAGCATTATAAATTATTGACATTAATTTCTTAAAATATTCTTAATCGATTTTCCAAAGTAAGAGTAAGCTTGAAGGTGATTGAAAACATTTTGGATTTCTTTTGGAATACTTTTTAACACAGTATCCTTGAGGCCATAAAGGTACGGGGAACGATGAAAACGAGACGATGAACGAGCTGATGCTTTGAACCGAATTCCAAGTTTTCTCAGCATGCTTATGTTTTTGGCTACGTAGATGTTGGTTAATGTCACTCCTACCACCATGAACAACGGAAAAATAAACATTACAATGTTCACAAACCACTTTTGTTTTATCACTGTACCAATTGTCCAGTTTAATAAATTTGAATTCTTTTTGAAGGGCTTCGTTAAATGTGCAACTTCTCTTTTTTGACATTTTAAATTTTGAGGCTTAAAATTTTTTAAATTATAAAATAAAAACTTTCAAGTGTGTGTATGCGATAACCGATAAGCACACAGAACAAATGCCGACTACAGACTACTGATCAACTACTGACACGCAACACATTGTTCAACTGATGTTAAAGGCCTATGATAAAAATTGTCGGTCTCTTTCAGTCGTGGTGATAACCACCGGCAGATGGAATTATCGGAATTCCAATATTTAAGTGCCAATATTTAAGCGTATTATAAAGTTTAAAAAAAAAAAAACGGGACAAATATGACATTTTTACTAAAACGACGGAGCGGCCGGGACATAGCAAAAAAAAAAAAAAAAAAAAACCGCTACTGTCCCGTTGAGAACGGGACGTATGGTCAGCCTAAGTATTCTAGTTTCTTTCTTTATTTATTACAATTTTCATATTTACATACCGGTTCGAAATCGAACCCATGCTGAGATGAACTTTTTTTTGCTTATAAGCAAAAAAACGAATTTCAACCCCCTGAAATTCGTCAAATGCTGCGAGAGGCATCCTATACAGTAAAATATACGTTGCACTAGCTAATAATATTATCGGTAAATGTATATTTGCTTTTATAAAAAGTACAATATATTAAAACTATACTTTCCCCTAACTTCCATCACCTGAATTTTTCAGATACCAGTATACTGTACTCGCAGTTCATGGATTTTTTTTTTTTTTTTTTTTGTCATAGAGAAGAAAAGGATATATCTATACAAGAATTTCCGTATCGATATCCAGTATTTTTCTCCTATAATGTATTGTATCGTATCGTATGGATTTAGTGATACTGATTTTAGATATCAAAATATTTTTTTAGATATCGAAGTAATCACTTTAATAAGGATATGTGACCTTGCTTAGAAATCTGAGCGTCATCAGAGATGAGCGTAGGAGCAGTATACTTTTTTGCGAGAGACACGACAGGACTGAGTTTCAGGAGGTTTGAAGTTAACTGAGTTTTCTTCGCCGCACTGAAGTTTTACCTGAGGAATTAAATACCTGAGGTTTGGCATTTACAGAATTGGTGTTGGTTGTATATTCGAGAAACTGAAGCTGTTTGTGAATGGCAAGGTTTCTCAAAATGGAAGATGCAATGTGATGTACTATTATCAGCTAAACTATGGATAGGATTTCTAGTGTGGAAGATCTTTCTCTCACTCTTTATCTCTTGCATGTTAATGCAAGAGATAAAGAGTGGGAGGAAGAAATGAACTTTGGAAAACATTAGTGGAGAAATTAGAAGAGCATTACTGGAGAAATTAGAAGACAGACATGTCTATCATTGATTACCCAACTGCAAAACACAGTTGGAAATCTGTAAGATAGGTGTATTAAGCATGAAAGAAACTAAAGCAAGCCATCAATATATTATGTCTGTAATTACGTGTTTCCATTAATCAGTTTGCTGGACGAAAAATGCAAGTTTCTGGGATAAAAAAAAATGCTATCCTGGCCTGAGACCGACTAGTTCAGAGCCGTTGTGAAGGGAAAAAAAGCCATAAAAATTCCTCACATTAACGGGATTCGAAACCAGAGCATTTCCACTCTATGTGGGGAGGACGATGCTTATATGCATTGTGCTAACCGCTAGGGGTAGGCCCTCGCCGGATGCACGGTGCCTCACTTCGAATCCCGTCAATGACACAAAGACTTTTAATTGGCTTCTGTTCACAACATGGCTGAATAAGTCGATCACAGGCCAGAAACTCGAGTTTTTCGTCAAGAAAACAGCAGGGCCGCAGCAAGTGGGTAGGCGAGGTAAGCGTCGCTTAAGGGCGGCAGTTCAGGAGGGCGCCAAAATTTTTTTTGACACATACAAGTAGGACCTCTGTTTAACGAACTTCTTAATAGCAAAATTTTCTGTTGAGTGATTTTTTTTTAAATTTCCCCTTAGTAATTATATTTAATAAATATTGACTCAAATACATCATTATCAACTGATCGAGGCCAGAAAACATGACAATGAAACAAACCAATTATTTGAATCAAAATTATCCTATTCAAATTAAATATAGAGAATATCCGATTAAAGTCAAAGAAAATTTTCAGATGTTTATTAAATAAAAATTCTGAAAAAAATGGAGAAAAAGGTCAAAGGTTACTTTATCGCGAAATTCTGTATTTTGCTTTTGTTGCAAGATATTTGGCGATTGTAAAAACCAACTAAGTAATCCATTTGGATTCAGTAATTGGATAAATTTATCTGCTATTTTAGGTAAGCATGAAACAAGTGCAGTACATATTAAAAATGAAAAAATGGTTAGATCTGGCACAGTCACTAAAGACAAACATTACAATCGATGCTAGAGAACAGCGATTATATGATATAGAAAAAAAGGTATTGGTATTCGGTAATTGAAAGAATAATATTTTTACCAAGGCAGATATAGAAAAAAGGTATTGGTATTCGGTAATTGAAAGAATAATATTTTTACCAAGGCAGTCGTTCGGAGATCTTCAAAAGATTTATATGAAAACAATAATGGTAGCTTTTTAAAACTTACTGAAACAATTGCTAAATTTGATTCAGTTACGGTAGAACATATTCGCCGTATTATTATTCAGAAATCTGAATCGAAAAATATCGGCAATTTGGGTGATCAAATACAAAATGAAATTATTGAAATAATTTCACAAAATATTACAGATAAAATACTAGAAATGACTAGATATTTTGCTATGATTTTGGATACAACGTCAGATGTAAATCATGTTCACCAGACGACTGTGATATTTAGATTTGTATTTAGAGATATAAGCACTATGAAAGTTGAAATAAGCGAACATTTTCTTGGATTTTGTCCTGCCCGTGATTCTACCAGACAGGGATTATTTGAGTATATATCAAATCTACTTATTCAGTAAATCTAAATATTAAGAATTTACATGGCGAAGGCTCGAATATGAGTGGAAAATGCAAAGGTTTACAAAAAAACAAAACAAACAAACCTGAAGTTAATTCTAGAGCATTTTTCATTCCATGTGCTGCTCACACCCTAAATCTTGTAGTAAATGACGCCACTGAGACTTCCTTTAAAATAGTTTATTTATTTTTATTTATTTTTTCTGAATTGTTCAGGAATTGTTTTTTTCTCATCGTCAAACCATCGTTGGAATGTACTTCCAAAATATATAACTAATTTAACACTTAAACCTTTGTCCGACAGTTTGACACCCGATAAGAAAGCTTAGAATAGAGGCCAAAACTGCTGAGAAACCAAATAGAGAAATTTACAATGCTTTACTTGAAATCACTGAATACGAAAATAGATATGGAATACAAGGAATCGTGCTAAATTAATAGCCTTAAAAATAACATCTTATGTTTCTTTATTCAATTATAATTTGGCAAAGATATTTTTCATAAAATTAATCCGGTAAGTAAATTGCTCCAAAAAAGGAATTTTGATATACCGGGTGGTTATAAAATAAGTTTCCCTATTCAAGAGACCCTAGTATCAAAACAGTTAGTTTCGTGTGAAATCGGTGGCTATGTCATTTAGGGTATGAGGAAGAGATTTGTAGAAGAAAAAAAATTAGTTTAAATTTCCACCACCAGGGGAGAAATTGGCACTGCAAACATGAGATGGAATACTTAACTTAGGACTAGATTTTAATATCAGAACTTAGAAATCTACAGATATTGTTCTATGTGCTTTCCTTCACTAGAGATGATATTCTGAAAACGGAGGAGTGCGTGCGACACAGTTTCGCGTGGCATCTCATTGGGGATGTTGGCTATATGTTCTGTTTAACGCTTGCTATCAAATCGACAAGTGTCTGTATGCCGCCACGGTAAACTCGGTCTTTCAGGTATCCCCTAGCCAGAAATCACAGGAGCTGAGATCTCATGATCAGGCTGGCCAGAACTGCAGAAAATCTCTAGAATCATGCGATCATTTCCGAATGTTGAACGGAGCAGTTCCTTCATTATCGACCAACTTGGAGAGAGGCATCATCTGGTATAAACACTACGGTTTCCAAGAGGCCTTTCTTGCAGAGCGGGAATAATGTGACCTATTAGAAGAGCACAGTACCGTGCACCTTAGGGGGCCATGAGGTGTAGACTCTTCAAAGAAAAATGGTCCGATTATAAACTCTGCTGTGAATCCACACCGTACTGTAACGTATGGACTTTGTTGTGGTCTTTCATGCACAGCAGATGGACGAGAATATTCGGCAGTTTTGTGCATTTACAGCCCCATGAAGAGTGAAATATGCCTCATCAGACCACAAGATCATTGGAGCCCATGTATCGTCAAGTTCCATACGAGCCAGAAATCGTAGAGCAAAGTCTATTCGTTGTTGCTGATTACAAGATTACAGTTCTTGCACTACGTGAATCTTGTACTGGAACCAGCGTAAAATTATTCGAAGTACTTTACATATAGTAGACCAAGGAAGGTTCATGTCTCTTGACACATCTCTGGCACTACTAACTGGTAGTGTTTCGCATTCTGACCATTGCAACCGCCACTTCACCCACTACCTCCGTTCAAATACGTGATCGTACCTTGCCGGGAATTACACTAAATTCCCAGTCGGTCGCTTCAAATTTCTTTATTAGTTTTCGAATCCCCACTGATGCCAAAGGTCCTTTACGCAAACTTTTAAGGTTTCGATATTCACGTAGTGCTGCATTAGCGTTACTATTATTCTGGTAGAACAAGCTTACTAAAAGAGCAGTTCATTTTTTTGTAACAGCCGCAATGGTTATTGACGGTGGCGTTGGTTTTTCTGCTTTTATCTAACAGGACATCATTTGCGTAAGCAGCAAGTAAATGATATCTTGAAGTAAATGATAACTTTCACATATGTGCAGCCCTGCTTTTCCCCCGGTGGAAAAAATTTGAACTAATTTTGTTTCTACAAATCGCTTCCCCATACACTAAATGACATACCTCTCTGACCGTTTTGACACTAGAGTTTCCTGAATAGGGAAACTTATTTTATAACCAACTGGTACATGAAGCTTTTGAATGTCTACAAAATATGGAATATTTTAAAGAAAATATAAAACAGGAAGCATTCCAAAAAATTCTCAATTCGGCTAATAATACGGCTACTATTAGCATTAATAGAGGCATACGATGCAAGAAAGCAAGCTTATACAGCATCAGACAAAGAAAAAACAGACCTTCCCATTTCACCACTCCATTCGTTCCAAATGTCCATCTCAGCCTTAAATTTATTTAGGCCATCAACTTCCACAACAAAAGATGAAAGTCTGTTCCACCAATCAAGCACCCGCTGGCTAAAGGCAAATTTCCACACATCTAGTCTACAACTGTCTTTCCTCAATTTGAAGCTATGCCCCCCTCAGGTTCCTAATCTCAGCAAGAGGAAGAATCCCATCAGTATTCAGCTTGCTGAAGCCATTCAAGGACTTATACATCTCAATCAGATCACCTCGCAGGTGCCTACTCTCCATGCTCTGCAATTTGCAAAACTTAAGCCTTTCTTGGTAAGAGTACCCCCCTTTGTTCCCCCTCAACAATCTTGTTGCTTTTCTTTGTACTCGTTCTAGCAGCTCTACATCCTTCCTAAAATTAGCCCTCCAGACCTGTACACAGTACTCTAGGTGTGGCCTGACCATTGCCTTGTATAATGGGATAACACCTCCCTGTCCTTGCTAGCAAAATTCCTATATATCATTGACAAGACTCCATAATCTGCCCTGGCAGCCCGTCTTAGCTAACTTCATATTCGATGCACAATTATCCCCAGGTCTTTTTTCACTTTCCACTTCCGTGAGTGTAGTACAACAGAGTTGGTACATTTCTCTTCGGTTATTGCTACCCAAATGCAGTACTTTGCATTTGTCAATGTTAAACTTCAGTTGCCACTTCTCAGCCCATTTGCCCAACTTATCTAGATCCAGTTGGAGTAGCATACTGTCTTTACTGTCGTTAGCAACCCTGCCAACCTTTGTATCAACTGCAAATTTGGACATTAAACCTGATATACCTTCATCAATATCATTGATAAATATATAAAACAACAATGGGCCCAACACCGAACCCTGGGGAACTCCACTAATAACCTTTGTCCATGAAGAGCAGTGTCCATTGATTACCACTCTGTCGTCTCCCACTCAACCATCCCTTTATCCATTGTAGCAATTTACCCTTAATGCCATATCTCCCCAAATTGTACAGCAGTCTTCCAGGTGCAACAGTATCAAAAGCTTTCCTGAAATCCAAGTATATGACATCAAAATTATTTTTGGCATTCAGTTCTTTTGTGACCACGTCATAGTATCCAATTAAATTGGTCAGACTAGACCTCCCTCTAACAAACCCATGCTGTGTCTTAACTATTACTGCAGTCTTGTCTAGATGATCCTGCATGCTTCTTTAACCAGTGATTCCATTATTTTCCCTGGAACATAATGGAATCACTGGTTAAAGAAGCATTGGAGGATCATCATTGGCACCAATGCCAAACAAAATTCAACATTAGTTTTTTTTTTTTTTCAAATTATGGACAAAACAAGTTTCTCGTTAACTGAAAGGTTTACAAATATGAAAAAACATGTAGAAATATTTACATATTAAATTAAGTGAAAAATGATTGTAATGATTCTGATATGAATGGTTTAGCATTATTTAAATAATTAAATTTAAATGTATATTAAAAACAATATTACTCCATTTGAACTGTTAAAATATATTTTTAAAAACGATTTTACAGCTACTTTTCCAAATGTAGCAGTTGCATTAAGATTTTCTAACTTTACCAGTTTCAGTTGCCTCATGTGAACGCAGTTTTAAAAATTAAAATTAATCAAAAATTATTTACAATCGACAATGTGTCAACAACAAATCTCTAATTTGGCAATAATTTCAATAGAAAATTATCTTTTGGAACAAATAAACATAAATGAAATAATTAATAAATTCGCATTAATTAATAAATGCGAATACATAAATTTGTATAATTTTTTTTAAAGTTATAATTTTCCTTTTATTTTATTATTGTGATAGAGTACGATTACTGTGATTTAGAATTTAAAGTTTATTTCCAGAATTTCAGAATGATTTTGTTATTTTTGTTTGTTGTTTCATTATATTATATGTGAGATATGTTGTAATTCTTTTCTTTTTAAATAAATGAATAATAATTATTTACGCCTTATTTTAATTTTTAATCTAAATATTTCACGCGGAAAATTTGATTTTGCTTACTGGCGGCACATAGGATTTCAGCAGCCCTGGAAAACATAAGTCAACCACAGAACACACGCAATTTACAGACATAATATGTACGACACAATATGGTCAAGTCGCTGATGAGCCTAAAATCTTACAGCAGTAACAACAATCACGGGTGAGACCCAAAAGGTAGGAAGTTTGTGCCGTAAGCAATCAAAAGTCTTACAAATGTACAGCAACTGCTTGAGTTTCACCATCCTTGTTTTGTATATCATCTCACATTTTTAAAAACACTGAAGCAACAGTATCGGCACTTTTGTCTTCCGCAGAACTTATTTCGCTTTATAAAGGAATAAACGATTTATCGAAAATTTTATCGCATATCAATACCAAATTTTTCTCCCATTTGTATCGTATCGATTTACTAATATTACGAGTATATGAACAAGTTAGTGCAAAACATCATTTTAGTCGTAGAAAATCACAGAAGTAGATGAAATGGCATCGTTTTTGTCACATGTCATATTGTGAACGCTTTCATAATGAGTTGCATGTTTATTGCACTACCTTGAATAATCAACGTTTTCCCAATAGAGAAGACTAATGCTACTTATTCTTGACGGATACAACCACCACCCTTGGGTGCTATCCGCCAAGAATAAATCCATTTTATAAACCCTAAACCCTCTTTATCATTACGAGTAGTTAACATATACTTAATTTTAACTGCATATATGTATTGAATTAGTTAAACATAAAAGTGAATGTTTATAACTGCAAGTAATGAGGTCATTGAAGCATTCAGGGGGATTTTGTTGTAAGTGTTGGCATTTTACGCCTACCTAGTCATTTCTTCGGCTTAGTGTCACCTATGAACTTCCTTTAGAATGTTCTCAACTATCGACTTGGGAATATTTAATTCCTGATGACAGCATGCACAGACATTTTTCTCCAAATAACATTCAACTATCATTCTCTCTCTCTGAAACTCTGTTAGCTCTTTCCGTGTACATAATGTTCGGCGTACAAGTTTGAAATGAAAGTATAGATTCTTTCTCAGAAATTTCGAGTGGCAGACTGAACGTCCCAAGAAAGCTGAATTTATTGTTCCCATGAATCGATATATGTATAATTTGATAATCATGGTGTGATATGAGATAACAGATAACCCAGAGCTAAGTTTTTTAGATATTTTAAGAAGTACAAAAGCACATCTGGCTGCCAAAGAAAACATTTGTTTGAAAAAATAAATTGAAAAGCTTTTTTTTTTTTTTTTTTTGTACCCAAGGAAGTTAATTTGGTTACTTCTTCAATATCTAGATTGCATCTCTAAGGAATCAAATCCTTGCAAGCGCAGTTGATATCTAAATTTATTCCAAAGATTTTATTTCTTTATTAACAGAGAAACAAGCCTCTGTAATTAGGAAGATACAGCAGGCACTAAACATTAATTAACGGTTCGTCTAAAGCACAGCTGTCTATGATAACTTCGCATACAAGTACTACCACGCGCATGAAGATGAAAAGGCCAAATAACCGTTTGTCCAGTGACGTTATTTATTTCATATGACGTGCGGCTTCGGTATCCATTGGCAACCAAAGAGGTGCTTTGCCGTTTAGCAATCATTACGCACCGAAGATCAAGTAGATTTCCTGCCGCTGTCATCGTTAAAGTTTTGTAATACCTTTAAGAATCCAGAAACAAGAAAAAAACAATAATAGAAAAACCGTTGAACTCTTGGCCTACGTGTTATGGATCCCAGAGGACTGCGCGCGCTGGCAATGTGAGACGACGTCACTTAGTGTTTGTTGTTAAAAATATCTCTTAGATCACTTCGAGGCGCGCTGTTGTGCCGGTAGCCCTGAACTCGCAGCTGGAGATGGAGGCGCAAGCAACGCCGTCAATGGAAAACTACCATCCCACCTCATCAGTAGAGCAGATACCCCCTTCCCCTGCCCAGATGCAACCACCCAGCACTATCGACAGCCTCTATTATGTCAAGGCGATGCAACAACAACAACAAGCTCTTACTCCACTTGATATACAACAACAGCGCTGGATGACTCCACCAGGTAAGTTTTTATCTACAAAATTGTTCGATATGATAAACAAGGAAACAGATGATAAACGATGTGGTTAGTTTGAACTGACAATACTTTTCGAAAGCATCTTTAGCCCATCTTTTTTTGTAAAACCTACAGGGGAAAACTTATAAATTTTTCTATGATATAAATAGAATTCTTCAATACTAAAAAAGAATTACATTTTTATCGCCATTAAAATTTGTAGCGATTGCCATTAAAAAAGAGAAACAATATACATACAACGTAATACAAAAAGTAATTGTTTTCATCAATGCACATAGCATGAACTAAATTCAGGGCTGTAATGACAGACTAGAATTGCAATTTAAATAGAATTTTGAGAACTGGAGTCGTTACCATGTCAAATTTTGATATTGGTAATTCTAAAATTATACTATAGAGCAGGGAAGGGACACTGAGGCCCAATGTCCAGATGCTGCCCACAGTTTGATTTCATATAACTCACGGACAGGATACATTCATTCTTAAAAATAAATATTAAAGAAAATACCATATCAAGCACAATATCAGCGAACGGCCAAGTACAAGTACAGAGTTACTCTCGCTGCATGTTTCTAATCCACACAATACCCCAAAATCTCCCTTGTGAATTCCTCTGATCCTATATGGCATCCCAAATTAGAAACAGGATGAGTAAAAGAGAAACAAATATAAAACACTATTACCAGACAACATGGTCCGGTAGCAATCATGTTTATGATTCTACTGCTCTGGCCCTAGTACTTGGGCTATTCTCTTTGAGCCCAGTTTAAATATCCTTTGCTAGGATGGCAGCGAGAAAGAGCCCTGTTTGGCATATGGAGGTTAGGCAGGCGAAGGCAGATTACGAGAAATCTTTGGCAAAGGATGCAAAGAAAAATAGCAAAGAGTTCTTCAGTCGTGTAAACTCTAGAAGGAAAGGAATGAATCAGATTGGACCACTTAACATAGATGGGTTGACTTTTGATGATCATACTCAGGTAGCTGATAAACTGAATGAGTATTTTGCATCTGCACATGAGGAGTTATTCAATTAGGGGAATGCCAGAAGTTTACCAAACTCCAACAGGGAGCTAAGTGATAATGCAATAACTGAGAGCAAAGTGGAGGAGAAATCGTTGAAGATAAACATAAGGAATGCACCTGGGGTGGACCGGATCTATTCAGTTATATTAAAGGAGGTGGCAAAGGAAGTAAGCAAACCCTTAGCCATAATTATGAGAGCTTCCTTGGACTCAGGGGAGGTCCCCATGGACTGGAGGTGTGCAAATGTATCACCAATTCACAAAGGAGTTCAAAAGGTGACACAAGTAACTATAGACCTCTTAGTTTAACTTGTGTTCCGGGGAAAATAATGGAGTCATTGGTTAAAGAAGCATTGCAGGATCATCTAGACAAGACTGCAGTAATAGTTAAGACACGGCATGGGCTTGTTAAAGGGAGGTCTTGTCTCACCAATTTGATTAGATACTATGATGTGGTCACAAAGGAACTGAATGCCAAAAATAATTTTAATATCATATACTTGGATTTCAGGAAAGCTTTTGATACTATTGCACATGGAAGACTGCTGTACACATTGGAGAGATATGGCATTAAGGAATAAGTTGGTTGAGTGGGAGACGACAGAGAGTGGTAATCAATGGACACTGCTCTTCATAGACAAATGTTATTAGTGTAGTTCCCCAGGGTTCGGTGTTGGGCCCATTGTTGTTTTGTATATTTATCAATGGTATTGCTGAAGGTATATCAGGCTTGATGTCCAAGTTTGTAGATGATACAAAGGTTGGCAGGGCTGTTAACGACAGTAAAGACAGTATGCTACTCCAACTGGATCTAGATAAGTTTGGCAAATGGGCTGCGAAGTGGTAACTGAAGTTTAACATTAACAAATGCAAAGTACTGCATATGAATAGCAATAACCGAAGAGAAATGTACCAAGTGTGTGAAACACTCAGGGAAGTGGAAAGTAAAAAAGACCTAGGAGTAATTGTGCATCGAATATGAAGTTCCCTGAGCAGTGCAGACGGGCTGGGCTGCCAGGTGAGGTCACTGGGTCTTGTCAATGCTATATAGGAATTTTGTTAGCAGTGACAGAGGTGATTATCCCGTTATACAAGGCAATGGTCAGGCCACACCTAGAGTACTGTGTACAGGTCTGGAGGCCTCATTTTAGGAAAAAATGTAGAGTTGCTAGAACGAGTACAAAGAAAGGCAACAAGATTGTTTAAGTTCTGCAAATTGCAGAGCATGGACAGTAGACACCTGCGAGGTGGTCTGATTGAGGTGTATAAGGCCTTGAATAGCTTCAGCAAGCTGAATGCTGATGGGATTCTTCCTCTTGCTGAGATTAGGAACCGGAGGGGACATAGATTCAAATTGAGGAAAGACAGTTGTAGACTAGATGTGTGGAAATTTGCCTTTAGCCAGCGGGTGGTTAATTGGTGGAACAGACTTCCATCTTTTGTTGTGGAAGTTGATAGCCTAAATAAATTTAAGGCTGAGATGGACAGGCATTGGGAACGAATGGAGTGGTGAAATGGGAAGGTTTTTTTTTTTTTTTTTTTTTTTGGCTGATGCTGCATGAGCTTGCTTTCTTGCATCGCATGCCTCCACTAATGCTAATGCTGATGCTAATATAGGCAGTGGAACTTGTCATTATACCCTTTCCTGTTTATTTAAATAGAATATAAGTATTTCATATTCGAATTCTGTGACCCTAAGAAACAGTTACAAGTAACTCACTCTTTTCGTTTACTTTATTTGAATCAAGTAACCAGTGAATGTTAATATCTAATATTGGCAGTTTTAATACAAAACAATTTTGTTCTGGCTGCTTTGACATCACAATAGCAAATGCTAGCAAAACACGTAAAATTTCAGTTGACTGTTGTGATTTTTTATTTCCGAAGGCTGAATAAATTATTTTTTGTTGAAACATGCTCATATGTCCCATGTGTTCGGAACTGTCTACTTATAAAAAAAATGTAACCAAGACCATTACTACCCCACCTTGCATAAATAATACACGAGGAAACTGCAGCAGTGAGAACTAAAAGTATTCAAACTGTAGATTCAAAACTAACTTTGTGTCCCCTCCGATCAGGACAGTGCTAGAAACCCCTAACTCGAATGGCGCCCAAAGCGGGATATGTCTTCAATCTGTTCAGTTTGTGTTACATCTATTCAGGCCATAGTGCGCAAGTGTTCTTAATTAAGTGTGCCGCCAATGCCGAGGTTCGTCCTGATATGTCTGTCTTTGGCTATCGTCCAGTTAACGGGCCAGTATTGCTGTCCCCGTCCACCAATAAGTATTTTAAAGCTCAAATGTCCATCAGACCATTGACTTCTAACATCTCCTGAAAGAGATGTTCAGAAATCGTAGGAGAAATAGACATGCAAGTATTATTTTCCCCTGTTAGAAGCACTGTGGTGAGGCAGTGTTTTGGATTGCAGTATCCATAGAAGTAGTATCCACTGAATGAATACTATAATCACTAATTAACAATGACTAGTTTATGTTGCATAAAATGCGGTACGTGCGAAACAAAATAATTAATTTGATTTAGCAATTTCCTTCAGTAAGATGTCAAAAATACGATGTAGTGTTTAAGAAGATATACAAGCCAGTTTTTTAAAAATCTCTTAACAGAGTGGCGAGAAACGCGATGTGATCAGACATTTGCAAACAAGTAACCATAGGAACTATACGCAAAGCATAGAAATAAATGCTCAGACAGATAGCATTTCAAAGTGAGGATCAGTGTCACACGTGCTGAATATATATTCACATCATTTATTAAAGAACATAACCTTCCTCTGAGTTTTATTAATCATGAAGGTCCGTTATTCAAAAATATGTTTCCCGATAGCGAAATAATAAAAAAAAAAAAAAGGATAAAAAAAAAAGCATGCACTGTTAGCGAAATTAGAGAGAGAGAGAGAGAGAAGGGGGGAATAAAGGTTGTGATGGCCATAAGACGCCATTTTCGATTTACAGGTGGCAGTAATCAATGATTCCAAGCTATATCTCATTATGGTGTCCTTATCTAACAAAACAAAAAAAAAATAAAATAATAATCGTAAAATCGAAAGCAGTTTGCTTTCAGCGCCAGTGTTGGAAGATGACTGTACAGAATATAGTATTGAGTGTCGTCTTTTGACAAACCTGAAAGTATGTGGATCCTTTTAGGAAATTGCTTAGGTAAATGTTGTTAAACATTTACCTAACAATGGCAACCTTCCGCAGGTCTATTTAAAGAAGGGTCAGACGAGGTGAGCAAAGCCATATGAGCTCTTTTCAAAGTTACGAAACTGAAAAAGTGCAACAATCTCTCACTAGTGTGCGGCAACGCCTACTCATTTTCAAATTCAGCTGATGATACAAGAGAAGGTTTGAAAAAAATACAAATTAATGAACTCCTTAAGGAAAAATTTCAAATTCAAATTATTATTTAAGGACACCGGAGCTTGTCACACTTATCCGTACGTGTATTATGTGTCTATAAGTGTGTTCGCGAGCCGATTCTTATGTTTGTACCGAATGAAAAAAACTGGAATAACTCTCGGAGAGAACTCAAACTCCCTCCGCCTGAGAATGGCCAAGTATAGTCTCGATTGAAGAGGACTTTAGCAATTAATTATGAATTAAAGGAAATTAAAAACACTGTTGCAGCACGTGATAGTTTTAAATCTTTATTGAAGTGAATCTCATCAATTTACACTTATTACTTTGGCGACGTTTCGAGGCTCAACTTATTACTAAAGATGAACCTCTTCATCTAGCTTATGCCAGGGTTTAGTAGAGCCCCCTTTCGTCCCTCCTTTTCCTTATTTACACTTTGGCAATTCCTTCAGTCATCGATGGCAATCGAACTCAGACCTCTCCATATGGGCGACAACGCGTAGTGATGTGTCTAGGGTTAAAACCTTTTCAAAATCTCTTACCAGACATGATGGAGGGGAAGGCCGTGATAATTTTCTAAAAATTAATTTTTAAATGTTATTTATTAGGAAAAACTATTTAAAGGCCTTTTGGGATAATTAGTAACCGGTACAGGTTTCTAATTTCTAGTTTAGGAACTTATCAACATCATAGTCAAGGGTCGGCAACTGGTCGGTTGTTGTGCATAAAAATATAATATAATTTTCTGAAGAATACCAATACCAGACGTCTCATTAATCACTTTCCATTTAATTTTTAAGTTCGCTTTAAATTTTTTATCTACCTACTTACCTAACGCGTATTTTATAATAAAAATATATAATAATTCTACAACTAGCGTATTTTATTTAACATAGAGGTGCACTTATAAGAAATTGTGAGAGGTCGATCTTGTGCCCATGTTTATTTTTAAAATATAGTACGAAAGGGTGCTGGCCCCTGGTTAAAAACATTGTACTACAGATACAAGTATTAAGTATAAATAAAAATATACAATAATATCACATTCACCTCAAAATGGAATGGAATTTTTTTTTCTCTACTATTCTATGACTCAGAGAAATTACAACAAAACCCGGAGATGCACAACTGTAGATGTATCGTGCCGACCAACTAATGGATACTTTGGTGACGAAATTCTAAATAACCCAGGTAACTCAACGCAAATTGTCCACATGTGCGGAAAGTCTATTCGTGTTCTCCTCTTTTGGCTTGAATAAAGCTTTTCTTGTTCCTTTTAAATGTTATGCCAATGTATGAAAATTTCAATATAACTCTTCTATAAAACTTGCCTCACATCCGTTAATGGGGTCATGACTCCTCGATATCTCGAAGAGTTTGATGTGTACATTAGTTTTCTCTTCAAGACTTTAATAAATTTCAATTAAATAATTGAATCTATCTAAAATTTGTAACAGAAAAACTTGGAAAATTTATCACGCAAAGTTTGATTCAGGGTGACCATCAATATTGACGTTTTTGGTTAATAGAGGGTGACAGTTGTAATAAACAGAAACCAATGAAAGAGTAAAGCACAGTGTGACTACAAGAGAGTAAAAAGGGTTCTTTAGTTGATTCTTCCAATGCAAATGTCTAGGCAATCAGTTCACCATAATCAAAACACTATAGTAGATACTAATAAGCAGTAATCATTGACTTAGGTGACCTAAAACTAATCATATTTTCTGTTCACATGACTCCACCTCCTTCTACTCCGCCTACCAAACCCTAAATCCCAACTAGTCATAAATCATGATTTCCGTACTAGCAACCTGTGAAAGACCTGAAAGTTCAGGTTTCTTGACCTTCTGCATATCTTCTAAACCAGGGGGGTGTCCAACCCGCGGATCCATTTCTTCGCATTGTGCAACCCGCGTCGATGGTTCCCCAAAGTTTAAAACTAGCGTGTCACAAATTATAGTTTCACATTGACTTCGAAAATATCTTTTTAGCAATATTCGATGTCTTATGTATGTTCCTCGGTATTTAACAATATCATCATAACCATATAATAAGAATGTTATTAATGTCATTTAATAATTATTGGCTTTTCGTATTTAATTATTAAATAAAAAAATAAACTGTACATATAAAGTTGATGGTAAATAAATTATATTTCCAAAATGCGTAATTAGTGGTAAGGAACTGTTCTTTCGGTCGGCGACCAGCTGCTCCCCACAACCTTCAGCAATTTATCTGCTTTGGCCCCTAGCCAAAAAAAAAAAAAAGGTTGACGCCCTGTTCTGATATTAGTGAGCGTTTACTTCCCAGGGTTGCATATGAATCGTACGTAAGCAATTTTTAGCCATTAATATTCCACTCCATCGTATTACGCAATGTATTGTTTAATATTATTGTTTTTGTTAAAATTGTTTGTTATTGTTAAGATTGTTTAATATCAAGAAAATAATATATCTTATTATTTTATTAAGTTTTTAAAAATACTTAGAAGACGCTAATCGTATTAACATACGATTAGCGTCAAACAACATACCGAAAATCAAGATTTCAGTAATCTCTCGACCTTCCAAAGATGGATTAGTATTAGCTATAACCATCAACAAATCTGAGGAAAAAGTTGGCTTTTTATACCTGACCCTTGCTTTGGACATGATTAGTTGTACGCAGGGTTGCCAGACGTCCTTTATTTCAAAGGACAATCCTTTATTTTAGCAAACTGTTCTTGTCCTTAATCGAAACAAGAAAGGACGCAATTTGTAATTTATTTTCATTTTTCAATGTCTGCGCCTCGTAATGGCAATGGAAGATTTCCGCACAGTCGTAGGATTGTTATTTGTTTTTTTTTTAGGAGCATTAGCAACTAAGGCCATATTGCTCCGGGGTATGCGGTGGTCATTCCCTTACCTTTCCTCATCCTCCGTATTTGGTGGTCACGGGCTCGAACCCCGGTCTAATCAAGAAGCGTGTGCTACGCACTGCTGCTCCTGCCCACGGAGGCGTCGTAGTTAAAAGCACAGTGATAAATGATTTCAAAACATTTTATAATGCTGCATTGAAATATTTAGGAAAGAAATTTAATTTTAATGAAAATACCCCTTTTTTGAAACTCAGCAAATTAAGCTTTAAAAATGGTTGTGCTAACTATGACTAATTTGTTGAAGTAGCAGAATATTTTAAATTGATAGAAAAACTAAAGTTGGATACGAATGATTTATTTGATGAGGTTTCAGTACTGAAAACAAATTATGAAACTGTAAACTGTGTCAACCTGTGAAAATTTTAAAACTTGTTCGAGTACTTCCAGTCAATGGCATTTAATTTTGAAAAGTGTTGATTTTAAGCTTTCAAATATTTTCAAGGTCATTCCGTATGTATTTTCAGTGCCAGGGACTTCAGCATCAGAAAGGATTTTTAGTGTAATGAACTCAAAGTGGAGGGATGAGCGAAATAGATGTTCAGTTTCACTCATAAAACGCAAACTAATGATCTACTTCTATTTTAAAGATAATTGTTTAGATTTTTCTGAGAAAATTAAAAAGATGCCAAAGTTCTTAAGGTTGCTCAAAGTAATACAAAATATGTTCAATGTGAATGATTTCTACCTTTTTTTTTTTTTTTGCTTTTTTTCACCTACCTAAAATTACTTTAGCTTAATGTCAATCAATGCATTAAATTTGCATTAAAATATCTGGATCAATTCATGCTTTCTATATCATCTATATCACACTCATTATCCTTATACAGGGTGTCTCAAAAATACACACATAACTTCAGGAATGAGTTCCTCATATGTAGACAATAAAAATATTTTATATCAACATAGTTCCGGAAATGCTTGGTTCCCGAGTTATTAACAGGAATGTCTTATCTCCCGCAGGTGATTTCCTTCATCACAAGGTAGTGACAAAATCTGGTGGTTTTCCATTCCGACCATGTACTCAAATCAGGAGCAAGCGGATATGCACTTTATGTACGGTTTGGCGGACGGCAATGCTCTAGAGGCTCGTCGTTTGTACCAAGAAAGGTTCCCAGAAAGAAGATGTCCAGACAGGAAAACGTTTGAAGGTATTCATCGCCGCCTTTGTGAACATGGAACCTTTACACCTCGTGCTGCTGACAGAGGACGACCAAGATTTACGACTCCTGAAGTAGAGGAGGAGATTTTGGATGTTGTCCATGCCACTCCTGGAATCAGCACACGCAGAATAGCAATGCAACTGGCTGTTCAACGTTCGACTATTTGGAGAGTGTTGCGAGAACACCAACTGTATCCTTACCATCTGCAACCGTGCCCGAGTAATGTTCTGCCAGTGGTTCTTGCAGCAGTGTGGTACAACTCCTCACTTTCCTACCTTAGTTTACAGATGAAATTTACAGATGAAATACAGTTCACACGAGACGGAATCCAAAACTTTCACAATCAGCATGTATGGGCTGAGGAAAACCCACATGCAATTCTTCCATCACATCACCAACAGCGGTTCAGCCTCAACATCTGGGCGGGTGTTTTTGGTGATAAGTTATTTGGGCCCCATGTACTCCAAACAAACTTACAGGGCAGGCGTACAGAAACTTTCTGGAAAACAACATGCCTGATTTCTTGGACGACACGCCACCGATCATTCGTCAACAAGCACACTTCATGCACGATGACGCTCCCGCATATTTCAGCCACCTAGCCCGCAGTTACCTGAATCGAAGGTTTCCTGGTCGGTAGATAGCTAGAGGTGGACCAACTGCCTGGTCTCCACGATCACATGATTTAAACCCACTAGATTTCTTCTTGTGGGGCCATTTAAAGTTATTGGTGTATTCGACTCCGGTAGCTGATGTGGAAACTCTCCACAATCGAATTGTGGCAGGTTGTGAGACAATACGAAACATGCCAGGAATTTGGCATCGTCTTCGCGAGTCCATGAGACGTCGATATGAGGCCTGTATTCAGGCAGAAGGTGGACATTTTGAAAAATTACTATGAGGTGATATGAACAGTTAAGTGTCATAGACAGACCTTAGACAGACATAGATAGACTCGGAAACCAAGTATTTCCGGAACTATGTAGATATAAAATATTTTTATTGTCTACATATGAGGAACTCATTCCTGAAGTTATGCCGTGTATTTTTGAGACACCCTCTATATCAATCCATATATTTCCCCATATAAAGCCATGGTTTACCATTAAATATTTTAAATTCTAAATTAAACTAAAATTTGCAAATATT
Organism: Mastigoproctus giganteus; assembly: GCF_048544385.1. NCBI lineage: Eukaryota > Metazoa > Arthropoda > Arachnida > Uropygi > Thelyphonidae > Mastigoproctus > Mastigoproctus giganteus. The sequence goes on along the minus strand of NC_143576.1, from coordinate 102,382,851 downwards.
TATAGTCAATATGAAAACTATAATTTTTAAACCAAAATCTAAAAAATACAAACAAAATGTTTAATTATTAACTAAAAAATCATCCAATTTCCTTTGTTTGGAGTGGGAGTGGGTGGAGTGAGAGTGGGTGAGTGGTAGCATTAACTATTTTTGAGTGTCCTTTAAACCAGTCATAGAAATCTGGCAACACTAGTTGTACGTCACCAGATCTCGTAGCATGTCGCTTATAATCATATACAGTACTGTCTAAAATATAATAATAAATTTAATACAATAGGAAAAATATAATAAGAGGATATGACAAATATTACTCAACTGCTGGTTTGGTGATGGCTCTACCAAACTAGACCATGGTAAATTAGCTTCACTCTACTATAGTCGAGAGAAATTCTATAGGCAGGCAAGATCACTCATGACTTTTACAGTCCGCACTCATGTTACAATGTGATCCTCCAGCCACTCCGTCTCATCAAAATTTATGTTCTATTTCACCTATTCCGTTATTCGCGTCAAGATATCGCATACGGTCAACAGACGATAATGCTTTCTTTTAGCAGCCGGCACCACGAATTACGTGGGTGAAAAGTATACAGAGTGAAAGAGAGAGAGAGAGAGAGAGAGAGAGAGAGAGAGGAAGAGATCGCTAGTGAGTTGGGGTTTCTCTCGACTGCTGCAACAGTAGCGGCTGATGCGCCGAGGATGGCTGCTAAACAGTACCATCGACTTTTATGGTGCAGTGCCTACTCCGAAAATGGTAAACTATTCGCTCCACCTGGATCATTAGGAGAGAGTTAACTCATCTGAGCATTCTCTGTGTTCCTATTCTCCTAGTGTCCACTGATGACACTTGTATATCTGAGTTTCAGTAACGCTCTGCATAATTTATATATATTTGCAGTTCTTATGTTATATGGCTTTCATAATCTCATTTAATGAATAGTTAATTAATTTAATATTTCATATTTTACTTAAAGATTACTTCATAATAGTTCTCCACATCTCTGCATTTTCTTAATATCAAGTAATATAAAAATATAAGGCATGTGGTTTAAATGTTTACCTGTCCTAAATTAACAAAACATAGTATGCCCGGTCTAGATGTAGGCCTCTGCCATAGAGGCTGTCATCATTTCTGTTATGTTACCACTAGCCTTGTGGCCATATTCCAATGCACTGTACAAAAAGCTGTCGTTGCAATAAAGAAATTTCTAATATTAAGAAATTTGAAAAGTAAATAAAAAAAGTCGAAATTTTCGAATGGAAACCAGAATTTTTCCATTAAAATATGACAGATAACTGAATAGACGTACAAATTTTGATGGTTGTAGTGGATCATATCATATGTAAAAAAATAATAATAAAAAAAATATACCGGGTGGTTATAAAATAAGTTTCCCTATTCAGGAGACCGTAATGTCAAAACGGTTAGAGTTAGCGCTGTGAAAATCGGTGGGTATGTCATTTAGGGTATGGAGAAGCGATTTATAGAAGAAAAAAGATTAGTTTCCGCCACCAGGGGAAAACGACACTGCACATATGTAAAAGTTGTCATTTACTTCAAGACACGCTGCTTATGCAAATCCTATTAAATAAAAGCAGAAAGGACAACGTCACCGTCAATAACCATTATGGCTGTTACAAAAAAGGAACGTGCTCTTTTAGTAAAACTGTTCTACTGAAATAATAGTGACGCTAATGTAGCACTACTTGAATTTCGCAAACTTAAAGGTTTGCGTAAACCTTTGACGTCAGTGGGGCTTCCAAAACTAATAAAGAAATTTGAAGCGACCGACTGGGAATTTAGGTGTAATTCCCGGCAAGGTACGACCACGTATTTGAACGGAGGTAGTGGATGAAGTGGCGGTTGCAATAGTCAGAATGCGAAACACTACCAGTCAACAGTGCCAAAGGTGCGTCAAGAGACTTGAACCTTCCTTGGTCTACTGTAAGTAAAGTGCTTCGAATAATATTACGCTGGTTCTCATACAAGATTCACGTAGTGCAAGAACTAAAATCTTGTGATCAGCAACAACGAATAGACTTTGCTGTAGATTTCTAGCTCGTATGGAACTTGACGATACATAGGAGCGAATGATCTTGTGGTCTGATGAGGCACATTGCACTCTTCATGGGGCTGTAAATGCACAAAACTGCCGAATATTCTCGTCCATCTGCTGTGCATGAAAGACTACAACAAAGTCCATACATTACAGTATGGTGTGGATTCACAGCAGAGTTTATAATCGGACCATTTTTCTTTGAAGAGTCTACACCTCATGACCCCGTAAGGTGCACGGTACTGCGCTCTTCTAAGTGATCATATTCTTCCCGTTCTGCAAGAAAGGCAATTCTCGGAGACCGTAGTGGTCATGTCGATCAACTAGGGGAGGGGCACCTAGTTGATCGACAAGTAAAGGAACTGCTCCGTTCAACATTCGGAAATGATCGCATCATTTCTAGAGACTTTCTGCAGTTCTGGCCAGCACGATCAACAGATCTCAATTCCTGTGATTTCTGGCTATGGGGGTACCTGAAAGACAGAGTTTACCGTGGAGGCATACAGACGCTTGTCGATTTGAAAGCAAGCATTAAACAGAGCATGTAGCCAACATCCCCAATGAGATGCTACACGAAACTGTGCCGCACGCAGTCCTCGGTTTTCAGAATGTCATCTCAAATGAAGGAAAGCACGAAGAACAATATCTGTAGATTTCTAAGTTCTGATATTAAAATCTAATCCTAAGTTATGTATTCCATCTCAGGTTTACAGTGCCAATTTCTCCCTGGTGGCGGAAATTTGAACTAATTTTTTTCTTCTATAAATCGCTTTCCCATACCCTAAATGACATTCCACCGATTTTCACAGCGCTATCTCTAACCATTTTGACACTAGGGTCTCCTGAATAGGGAAACTCTATTTTATAACCACCCGGTATATATATATAAAATATTGAGGATAATAATATAAAATAATAGAAAAGGTAAATCAATCAAATAATACCATTCAGGGATTTAGGAAAACGCTAAGGATTAAAAAAAAAAAAAAAAAAAAAAAAAAATTATCGCTTTTTACCCACAATCCAGATGACTTCAACTGGGGCCAACCACCCAGACAGAAGGCAAAAAACGACAAGAAGTTCTCTGCTTCTGTAATGTTCAATATATGCTAAGTAATTTAAATCTAAACCAAATATAAACCAATATAGTAATTAAAAATGGTTAAGAAATTTTAGAATCAAAAGTAAGAAAATATAAGTAAATTATAAATGTAAGCATATATTAATCATCGTTAACCCGACAGAGAACGTAATTTAATGATTCCAATAAGATTAAATATATAATACATACTACAAATGTAATGTTATCTTATTGTAATCATTAAATTACGTTATCTGTCGGATCAACGATGATTAATATATGCTTACATTTATAATTTATTTATAATTTACTTATATTTTCTTACTTTTGATTCTAAAATTTCTTAACCATTTTTAATTACTATATTTGGTTTAGATTTAAATTACTTAGCATATATTGATCATTACAGAAACAGAACTTCTTGTCGTTTTTTGCCTTCAGTCTGGGTGGTTGGCCCCAGTTGAAGTCATCTGGATTGTGGGTAAAAAGCTTTATTTATAATTTACTTATATTTTCTTACTTTTGATTCTAAAATTTCTTAACCATTTTTAATTACTATATTTGGTTTAGATTTAAATTACTTAGCATATATTGATCATTACAGAAACAGAACTTCTTGTCATTTTTTGCCTTCAGTCTGGGTGGTTGGCCCCAGTTGAAGTCATCTGGATTATGGGTAAAAAGCGATATATATATATTTTTTAATCCTTAGCGTTTTCCTAAATCCCTGAATAGTATTATTTGACTGATTTACGTTTTCTATTATTTTCTATTATTATCCTCAATATTTTATACACATTATGGTTGTAACGCATGATTGTTCTGCAACTACATTGACCCATAAATATTAGTTACAGTCGTTATAATTATTAACTTTCTTTTTTATTACTAATATATATATATATATATATATATATATATATATATATATATTAAATGTAATTTTAAAATAAAAGTTTCAGTGGATGAAAAAAGAGGTGTCAGTTGATGAAAAATTAATAAATCAGGTATGACAGATGCACCTAAAAGCGCAAAGCAGCCTTAAAGGATGCAAAAAAAAAATAATAAAATAAAAATAATAAAATAAATAAATAAGGAAAATATCTATTTACAAGTATGTATGAATAGATATATTAGATAAAGTATGCACGGATTGGAGGTAAAATTTACACATACTGCTAGAGACTAGAAGGGTAAAGATAGTAGAAAACGAAGTATAGTAGATATGTAAAAGGTGAAAGAATGTTAATATCCTAAAAGTTATGATGAATTAAGAAAATTATGGGCTGAATTATAAAGCAAATAGGAGGTGAGTGAAAGTAAAATTATTAATATAAGGTAAAATATAATACAAATAAAATAAAATAAAAAGTGGTAGAGCTGTCATCAGATATGGGGGGACATATTTAGATAAAAGTCGAATACAGGTAAAGCAAATATGCAGAATCTGATGCCAGCGAAAGTAAATATCGATACATGGTCAGGTATTTCATCAGGGGCCTACACCTGACCATGTAACAAAAAAAAAAAAAATAAATAAATAAAATGAAATTAGCACATTCTTATATTGACACTTAAAATTGACACTACGTATAAGAATGTGCTAATTTCATTTTTTTTTTTTTTTTTTTGCTTTTTATCCTTTCACCCTAATGAAAATACCTTCTACTACTATAAGTTTAGAAACGCAGTTTTATCAATATTTACTTTCGCTGACATCAGATTCTTCATATTTGCCTCACCTGTATTCGACTTTTATCTAAATATGTCCCCCCCCATATCTGATGACAGCTCTACCACTTTTTATTTTATTTTATTTGTATTATATTTTACCTTATTATTAATAATTTTACTTTACAGTCCACACCTCCTATTTGATTTGCAATTATTATTTTTTAAATAAATAAGTTACACGGAAAACCAAAAAGGTTTGACTATTTCTACAGGTTTTAATTCATTGGTATTATATTTTATATATATATAATTTACTCTTTTATAATTCTACTTACCTGAAGATGCTAAATCGGTGTACTTTGCATTTAAATAAATAAAAAAAAAAAACTGCTGGCAGAAACAACTCATTATAGAGGACTATCTTGTCATAACGCGGAAGTGAATCACTTTGTAACTATTATCAACATATGTATGAATCCAAATTTAGAATCCTATTATAAGGCCCATATAGAGGGATCTTAAGGCGCTGTCTGCTATTTTACATCATCAGAGTTAATGGGCCAGTTTCACAAAATCTGACAGAAATGCTTCATAAATTACTTAATTTTAAATTTTTCCAAGTGTTTTTATTCTATTTTTCACTACGACTGCATGCAGCGTTCAGTACATTTTAGTCCTGTAGCTTCGATTATTTCTCTAATGATTTTCGAATACATTTAGACTTCTGCGAATTAATAATATGATAAATATCAAGACTAAAACACTGAATAATATTCACTGTTCTATTCTTGGTACAGTTAATGGAAAGATTTCGTATCACAGCTTACGACGTTATCCGTTTCCTTTTCACAGCCAATTCGTTTGGCAGCTGTGAACTAAGGTGACCGTGGTCAAGCTCAAAATGTATTTTGAGCTTGGATTTCACTGTAACGCGTTTAGTATCAATGAAACTACATGCAGCATACATCTTATTTGCTACTTGACACTGACTGACAAATGCTAAACTGTACGACATTTGAATTCTTTGGAACAGTGTGCGCAAACTCTTCAAGCACGCAATTATATTAACGCTCCCCACCCAGGAAGTATTTCATATTTAATATAACTAAAATTTATATTCATATTAAAAAAAAAAACTATTCCGCATACTTCGAATAATAACCCAATAATAATCTGTAACAGCAGAAAATAAAGCGAATGGGAATACGAACTGAAAACATCACTAAGTTGAAACTATAATAAATCCTGATTTCAAGGATTTTCGTCTACAGAAGACACACTGGTGTAAGTCTCAGTCAGTCCAGTGGTATTTAACATCGCTTAAACTATTTTAAGTAACAAGCAAGCAAATTAAAATTGCTTTCTTGAGAAAGCTGGCCTTGCTCTCATTTATCAATACAGTATAGCATAAAAATTTTTAAAAAAATCGAAATTGTGGCTAACATTATTGTTCTCTTTTTATGGCCATTAAAGTAAATTTGTTGAAATGCTGTACCCTAGTCATGTTTCCCCACTACCACCTTCCATCAGACTGCCAAGCATGCCAGGTATCAGTAGTCGTCTTAACCTCCAGAGAACTCTTCACCCTCTGAATAAATTTCAGTCACGGTTTCCACTGCCACTATAGGGTACTTTCTTAGAAGTTGCTATATTCTAGCAATTTCTATAACTGTAATGTTTTTTTTTTTTTTTTGAGTTTAACGGGAAATCGGGTTTAGTGGGAGACCTTATCTACATATATTCCGTTAAATCGAGGTTTTATTGTACAGTACCATCAAAATTTAACGGTTGATCATTTAAACCCCCACAATAAGATATATTTATCAACTCTTGATTTATGAAGTACTAATTGTTAAATTCTATAAAATAATTACTGCATCATAAATTCTGTGGATATACATGCATTTATTATTTATTCATTTGGTGACAAGATTTACAATTCTATGTAAATTCCCCCTAAACAAACAAACAAAAACTTTAAATAATTTGAAATGAAATGTGCATCATGTAGATAAAAAAAAAGTTACTCTATAGATGTAATATTTTGTTTTAAAATCGTAATCGGCGTAATCAAGCGGTCAAACACAAGGGTACATTTCGACATGGGTATAAGTTCACCGTGGTTCAAACTCGCGTGAACGCTAAATACGGCATATCTTTTCGCATAATCTCTTCTTGAGAATGGGGCGAAGAAAACTTGGTGCACTTATGACGTAGCCTAGTGGTCAACGCGAGTGTATAGCTGTCGGCATCTTGTTTGGCAGGGTGGCGCAAATGCATTGTAATCGACCAATCACAGCCATACTGGAGGATTAGTTCAAAACAAGACAGAAGAGGTGAGGTTCACTCCGTTCTAAGTTTTCAATAGGTGAACATTAAGTAAACTTGAATTAATTTTTTTCGAATACTCATAAATACTTGTTTAAAGAAATACAGAATTTTTCACACCCAAGCAAGAAAAATAGTCAGTCGCTTATTAAGCTGAATATTATTTACGCGAAGCAATTGTTTTGTATGTAAGTCCATTTCAATATAAGTTAACCCCAGGGGCTCACATCTGGTGAGTATGTACGTGGCACATCCAGGGTTCTGAGCTGGAAATCATCTTTCTTGGTGATTCCTTTCTACCTCTCTCTCTCTCTCTCTCTCTCTCTCTCAGGGTATAACTCGGGAATTTTTTGGCTGGTACAGCATAAACCTCAGGCTTCCTTGCACCATATGACAAATAATAATAATAAGTTCTGTTAAAAAATGAAAATTTCAAACTTTCGAATTTATAAAATAACTAATTCTATTTGACTTTTCTGAAATTATATATAGGAGGACTATCTTGTCCTTATAATGATATAGGATTTCGGTGGGGGGGGTTCACCTCAAATCTATCGTGTCTTGTTCTTATGTTTTTCTGGTAGTAAAATTTCAGCTGTTGCAATGGTCTTAATGATCACAAATAAGCAAACTTTGCCTTCACAATGGGTTACAATGGTAAGAAATGGCATCGCCAAAAGTTAATCTATAATTCATTTAAAATATTACACCTTCAAGAATTACAGGTTCCTCTCACAAGTTTTTTCTTTGAAATAAATGGCATCCTTTTAGCGATGCTTTTGTTTGAATGCGGTGTACTATCAAACCAACTTGTGAAAGCAAAGTTTTTCCGCTGTGAGCATCTAAGATCATTGCATTAAACAGCCTCTTTCTTGACTCTAGTCTTTTTTTTTTTTTTTTTTTACATTGGTCTCTGCCAAGAAGCTCAGGCGATCCTGGCGGAAACCAGCCAGAGAATATGAGACTGCCTAGCTTACCTCCCAGGGGTGGTGGCGGGCAATGTGGGGTCCCATTAGGAGTCCTGGGGCTGAAAGCCAGATGAACAATGTAACATTACATTTACACAGCACACATTTCTGGCTTTTACAGAGTTCTGTTTTACCGCACAAGAGTAACAAATGCGCAGTTGTGGGAAACCACCGGTGGTGCCCCCCAACCCAAACACTTCTTCTTCTCTCTTCTTCTTCTTCGGTCCTTAGCTGGCAGCTGGGGGAGGCGGTTGGCCACGCAACCAGTATGCTGCTGTAGGTGCCGCAGGGTTTCGGACTTGCTCTGTGATGTTCTTCCATACCTTACAATCCATGGCTTCAGTCCTGGCCTGGTTAAGGTCGAGACGTCGGCTCTTCAAGTCATCTTCCACTTGCTTGGCCCACGTTTTCCTAGGCGCGGTCCGTTGGATGCTCCACTGGGTGGGTCGTTGTCTCCAAAGGAGTGTGGATGGTATTCTGTTCGTGCCCATTCTACATACGTGGCCAAACCATCTGAGCCTTCGCTTCTGGATTTGGTCGGCAATGGTTGGTTGCTGTTGGCATCTGGCGCGGATGGTATCATTAGTGATGCGGTCGCGAAGAGAGATGCCCAAGATCTGCCGCAGGCATCGCATTTGGAATACCTCAAGTTTGTTCAAATCTAACTTGAGACAAATCCATGTTTCCGATCCGTAAAGAAGAATGGGCAGGATCAAAGTCCGAAAGAGTCGGATTTTAGTCTTTGTGGAAATGTTGGTCCTCTTCCACAGACACCATTTGAGCGAGGCGAACGCAGTGGCCGCCTGTCCAATTCTGCTGTGGATTTCCATGGTGGATGCAACTTTCTTCTCCTGGACCAGCGACCCAAGGTATTTAAAGTCCTGCACTTGCTCGATCTGGACGCCTTCGAGATAGATGGTGGCTTGCGACCCATCTGTTGTCAGGGCCTTTGTCTTACCAGCATTGATCTTCAAACCGTATGGCCGGGCAATGCGGGCAATGTCGTAGAGGATGTCCGTGGCTTCAGCGTCGTTACCGGCAAGGATAGCACTATCATCAGCAAACATCAGGTCAGTCACATAGTGATCCTTGTCATATTGTATGCCCTGTCTGTTTCTGAATGCTTGCCTCATAATGGCGTCGACCACGATGTTGAAAAGCAACGGGGAGGCTACATCCCCTTGGCGGACTCCAGTTTGGATGGTAAATTCCTCAGATAAATCGTTCTGGATGCGCACCTGGCTGGTTAAACCGTTGTATGCAGTTTGGAGGAGTGTGATGACTTTTCGAGGTACATGTTCAACCTCTAGTAGTTTCCATAAGGCAGGCCGGTGGACACAGTCGAAAGCAGACTTAAAGTCAATGAAAACAATGACGGTTCGCTGTCCACACCGGATCCTCTCCTCCATCAGCTGACGAATGGCAAAGATTTGATCACAGCATCCTCGCCCGGGTCTAAATCCTGCCTGTTCTTCTCGACTGGTTTGCTCGCGATGTTTTTGCAGTCTTGACTGGATGATCTTCATAAAGACCTTTCCGATGATGGAAAGGAGGCTGATGCCACGGTAGTTCTTGCAGTCCCGGTTATCACCTTTCTTGTGGATCGGTATGATAATGGCTTTCCTCCATGTTAACGGAATTTGTTCGGTGCACCAGATGGTTTTGAGGAGTGAGTGTAGTCGGCGAAGCAGTACATCTCCCCCGGCTTTGATCGCTTCTGTGGTGACTTGGTCCACTCCTGGTGCCCTGCCATTCTTCAGGGATTGTATGGCTGCTTTCACCCAAACACTATGCATTAACTAGGCAATTTAAATCCTGTCGGCTGCAGAAACATATGAAACAACAAGCTATACGTCCAAACCTCTTATGTTAAAAGATCTAATACTGTTAATGTAAATTAACTTATTAAATTAATAATTCTAATATTTATTTATTTCTTCTTCTTTTATTTATTAGCAATAAATATTTTTGACACTTTTTTTTAAAGATTTGTAAAGACAGTATTTTGAAATACTTAAAAATATTATAATAATTTCTTGGTGTTTTTAGTTCAGCACTTTATTCCCAACTTTAAACATTTGCCTTGTGATGCGATCACGTAAAAGCCACGCCCTGCCGAGCACATTGCTTTCCTTTACAACTCGCATTGACTACTCGTAGCCAAGCATATCAGCGAATTTAGTGATCATGAGACGATTCAGCTACAAACGGTTGCGTTATCACTAAATCTGGTAATGTTCTTGTATTTCTCTATTTTGTAAACTCCTTTGACCGTATGTGGCTGTTCCTGAGTATACACAGATAGTTTATTTAATAATAAAAAAACATTTTCATGTTTAAATATAGATAAATTAAAGTTATTGAACAAACATTTTCCTATTTTTATATTATACTTTCAACGTCAACATTCATACATGACTGAAGTGAAACATTACGTTAATTTAGGTAACCTGACTTTTTTTTTTTTTTTACATAAGTGATGTTGGATTAGGTTTTCACCAAAGGATTGAGGTAACCTGAGCTTTCATAGAGCCTGTGTTGTGAAAGCCAATTTATATCATGGTCTTCTCTGTTTACAATAGAGAAAAAGTTATGCTAACCGTAATAATGGAACTCTGAAGAATAATTTCGATCGTTGTCCTGACCTACCGCTCTGCAAAAGGTCTGCCTCCGAATCTCGTCTTGGCAGGAGGAACTTTTACGGGCTTTTTCGTACCGTTTTCAAGTTAATTGGCCTCGGGTGAGGATTGGATGTTTCTCCCTCTTCCTTAATTTTTAGTTTTTCATCCCAAAATAGGGGAACTGATCTTAGACCTTAAATACACGCGATTTATAGGCATGATATACTGACACCCCCATGGACTTTGCTGCCTTGGCGCAATTCAAAACAACTACCCAACAACAGCGGATGTATAGTGTTATTGACAACGGATGTAACTTAACGTTTAGATGCGGTGAATCAGAGATACGGAATAGGTTGACTGACGCATACAGTTATTTACAAGCTGACCCGCTACAGCAAGCTTTCTCGCAGTCACTTAAATATGACAATTTCCATATGTGTAGAGAAAGATTTGAGAAAGTAGAGAAAGATTTGAGAAGAGTGGGTGAGAAGAGATATTTGACCGAAATAATCACAAGGCGGAAGAGAAATTTAATTGGATACGTACTGAAAGGTAAAAGGGTGATGAAAGATGTGATGGAAGAAAAAAATTGAGGGGAAGTGGCCTGTAGGAGAGTGAGAAAACTATGACAGATGAATTAAGATGGGATGGTGGATAGGGAGATAAGGAGAATTGATTGTTAAGTGTATGCCTGAACCTGACATGGCAGGGCATTGATGATGATTAATCTCTAGGTTCATTTTATGATAAAAGATCACGATCAATGATAGGGTATAAATTGGCTTTAAAAATATACTTCATTGCATTTCGATTCTTACAACTCAACGAAATGCTCATAAAAATTTTACTTTTAATTAATAAGAGATGGGCGTTTCAAAAGCAAAGAAACAAATTACCCCACACTATGGTACTATGAGTTTATACCTGTTGTAGATATTTTATTGCTTACATAGAGCCGAACTGTACATAAGGCATAAACATACTTGATGTAAAACAACAAATATGTACAATTTTCCAAGAGGAGGTAGAGGATTTTACTAATTATATAACTTCCATTTTTTAAAATTAATAATAATTATTATAAATAAAACTCAAAATTTCTTTGATATGAAATTAATAACTTTCCTCGGAAACAGGAAAGAATTAACGACTCCAAAGCCAAAAAATGTGCGACGTTCATTCACTCGTTTGGCGCGCTGCCAATCAAATATCACACAGTATGCATCTCACTGGCTCTAGATATTGGCAGGTAAGAGCAGTAGGCACAGCACATAATGTTCATTTCCTTTACAATTCCGATAATAATATTAGTATTAGTAATGGCAAAATGTTGTAAAACTTATACCGCATCAGATAAAAAAAAAAAAAATATATATATATATATATATATATATATATATATATATATATATATATATATATATATATATATATATATATACTCAATTCTTCTGCCCATCCCTTCTAATAAGTTGTGCAATCATCCTTTAAATTTATTCAGAGTGCCAACACTAAAGTAGGGAGAAATACAACATGCAACTCAAGGTCATTCATATAACATTCATATAACTTTCGATTCCAATCTGATCACTCGCCAATTGCATGTAAACTATCCTTACAGAGCAATTCCCTTGGGTTACCTGACGAGTACTCTGCTGAATTGCCTAGGATAACTTTCTCTACCAAATACCTGAAGCCAGAGATCATTCTCCAATGCTTGATTGGGTTTGACTGGGGGCGTCTCTATTCTGAGCCGTTGGAGGATGCCATTATGCTCTTGTCAGAACAACTGAAGTTAATTGCACTACATGGTGCAGCCAGAATCACTAGGAGTGGTAACAGGTCGAATCGGGGTTTCAATAAGGAAACTAAGATGGCTTTCATCAAGAAGCAAAAGGCCTACCGCAAATGGCAGAAAACTCAACTTCCCTCAGACCATTCCATCTTTAAGAAAGAAAGAGCTTGCTTCTTGAAAAAGAAAAGGCTGGTCCTTAACCAAGCTGTTCTCAATAGGTTGAAGAGTGGTAGAAGGATCCTTTCGAATCATCATCATCTAGCCATTGACAAAAAGCTTGTCCAGGAATGGGCACAGTTCAGCTTACAGCAGGCAGATTTTCCTGACTCTGATTCCTTTCTCTCGCAGGAGGACTGGTTACCTAGGGCACACTTGTCTGAAATAGAAATAACTAGAGAGACCCTAATTGATGTCATCAATAAACTACCCAACAAAGCCACTGTAGGTCCGGATGGTTTCCCAATCTTTATTATCAAAATTTGCAGCCCATATATAGTCGACCTTCTCCTTCACCTTTTCAGACAAATCCTGCAATCTGGAATAGTTCCTTCAATTTGGAAAACTTACCATGTTAAGCCCATTCCAAAGATCAAGAAACCGAAATCTCCTAAAGACCTGAGACCAATATCCATCAGCTGTTCTTTACTCAAAATTTTCGAAAAAGTAATTCAGCCAACAATTGCCCAGCATTGCTTTGCACACAGGCCCGAGTACCTCCATACCGTTCTACAAAGGAGATCGACAACTACCAATCTTCTTGATACCCTCTTCAGAATTCAGCACACTCTTAACAACAAATCACAGATTGACATCACATAAAATCGGCTTATGACAGAATACACCTCCCAGCTCTTTTTACCATTCTGAAACACTACTTCGGCCTGGCGGAAACCTTACTTCAAATTTTGAAGTCTATTTTACTTCCTAGACATCTGTCTGTGACCCACAATGACTTTCAAGTAACTATTGACGTCTCAAGAGGCATTCCACAAGGAAGTGTACTGTCAGCTATCCTGTTTGCAGCAGTTTTGGAGCCTTTCCTTGCTCAGAATCCGAACTCTGTTTCTTATGCCGACGATCTGAAGTTCTACGTGAGCTCATATCATGATCATCAGATTCATGATATCAACCAACAAGCTTCTAGGCAGATATCGAGCTTGGAAAGTTATCTTGCCACAATAGGACTGCATCTGAGCCCTTCCAAATCAGCACAACTGACGATAACCAAGAAGAAAGCCAAAAATGATATCCAAATCTTTGTGAGTGGGGAACCGGTGCAAAAGGTCAACTCTCATACTGATCTTGGCCTCACCTGGGACGTTGGGCTCACATTTCAGCCTCACTTTGCCAGGATGAAGCAGAAGACGTATGCTGCTCTTTGGGCAGTGCGGCAAGAGCTCGTTGGTGTGCATCAGCCAGCGCTGCTTGTTCGGCACATCCTGAGGTGTATTACGCCGATTCCTCTCTATGCTTCAGAAATTTGGTCATCTGCCCCTGCCTCATACCTTCAGAAGTATCTTAGTTTAGAGTACTGGTTGCTTAGATGGATGAACAGGGTGGTAGGCCATCCCCTAACTATCTCCAGATCCATCCTACAAGCAAATCTAGGCACCACTCCCTGGAGACATATCATCATGACAAAAAATGTTCTCACGCTTGCACGGCTTATAACGAGGCGAATTGACGCTCCATCAGTATCCGCATTAATCTCTGGCCCGAAGAGGGCAAGAGGAAGCACCCCGACTCCTGTCTCCCTCTACGTCTTACGCTGTCAAGCATTGATTCCCCTGAGGAACATGTTTCCAGCCAATTGTCTTCGGATCTTCAATAAATTTAGGATCCACCCTGATAGGTTCTGTGAAGACAAGCCCTACAGGAAGGAAATCCTCAAGAACTGTTACCAGATTATGAACCTATAATACTCACCTGCTCCTGGACAGACCTTTATTTTTTTTATTTATTTATTATTATTATTTTTTAACTTGCCTCTTTGTATATGACAAAGACTTTCTGTCTTCAAGTAATCATGTATATTACTGTATATTTTGTACATTTTTGTTTATTTAATCTGTAAAAGTCTCGGGTCGAGCACGAATGTACCCTTGTTTATTGTACATTATGTTCCTCGCACCTTAGTCTGTATTCACGCCCTTCTGGCACAGAGCCGTCCCGGGGTGACCCAAGGTTTTTGGGAAATAAACTGATTTTAATAATAATAATAATAACTTCGCATATTAAATCTATGGAAGAGAAGGTTTAGTGGGCGACCTAGAGCTTCCTATTGTTTTTTTTTTTTTTCTCCTCTGCTATAGGTGGAAGTTTATTCCAACAATCAGGCTACAGAAAAACTGCAATCTATTCTGCAACTATTCTTTTTCAATTTAAATTTATATCTTCCCCCGTGTGTATTGCCTGAGGAAAGGCAAAGACCCTATCAGCATTTATTTCACCCAAACCTTTTAATGCCTAAACACCTCAGTTGTCTCCACTTAGATGCCTAGTTTGAGAGACTGCAATTTACAGGATGCCAGTCTTTATTGGTTATAATATTGTTTTGTCCTACCCCTACCAACTTATCGTGTTGATCATCTGTATCTTTTACAACATATCTGTTATTCATAAAATGAGGTGCATTTGGTGGAATAATAAGGAAATTTGAATGTATTAACAATACACCAAATATCCTTCAAAGGTATTTTGACAATATACCTCACAAGTATATTATCCTGGGATTACTGCTGCATAAAGTACCTTACATTTATTTATATTTATTTATTATAAACCTAAAATTATACGATGTCCATTTATAATGTAAGAGATAAAGATAATGGCCGGTCGTTATATTTGTACATGAGATATTAAAAGATTTAACATAATCAACTTACCAAGAAATAAGATTCCATTTAACAAAGTTTGAGCCGGGTGGGTAAAGTGCCTGCCTACCAATCCAAAGGTCGCGGGTTCGAATCCCGCCTCGGGCTTGGATCAAAGTACTGCAAAAACCTTGGGAGGTGCATTATGGCCACAGAAGCCATCATGCGCCAACAACTACCAAAAGAAAAAAAAAAGTTTGATGCATGAGGCAAATGATTAATCTTTGTTAAGTATTATGCTGAATATATTTTTCAGGTTGTAATCTGTCATCTTCTATGGGTAGTTAACAAATCTGCGAATGTTTTTTTTTTTTTTTTTTTTTTTTCTGGATTCACTGCGTAGTTGACATATCAAAATCCTGTTTATTTAAAATTTTGGCTACTTGTTTAAAAACTGTTCTTGGCAGATCCATTCAAGGCCTTAAACACCTCAATCAGATCACCTCGGAATATCCGTGGTTTAGATGTTGCTACTGGCGGTAGCAACATTCCTGCATACACTCTGTAAAAATTTACATTCCTGCATACACTCTGTAAAAATTTACATTCCTGCATAATTTCTTAAAGGAACTGGGTAATCCGAAATATCATTCCTTAATCCAGACACCACAAGGTGATTATACCACCACGTGGCAACAATCTATAAGCAATATATTGGATGCCATCTCGGAACCAATAGAGCCAACACTGCCAGAGCAACTTATCATCTGTCAAGATAATGTAGCTTACTCAACAGACACCCAGGAGCCACCCTTCACACAGGATGAACTACAACAAATGGTAACGCAGATAAGAAACAATAAATGTCCAGGCCTGGACTACTTATAACCCGAAATTATTAAGAAGACTGTGGAGATCGTTCCAGACCTCCTCTTACACCTCTATAACAGCTGCTTGGCTAAGGGCATCTTCCCTAAAAAATGGAAGACAGCAAAGGTAAAATTAATCCCCAAAAATTCGAATAAACCACCACCACACCTACCAAACTCCTATCGGC
Source organism: Mastigoproctus giganteus (assembly GCF_048544385.1). NCBI lineage: Eukaryota > Metazoa > Arthropoda > Arachnida > Uropygi > Thelyphonidae > Mastigoproctus > Mastigoproctus giganteus. The sequence goes on along the minus strand of NC_143576.1, from coordinate 102,366,454 downwards.
CAATAGCCCTACTGCCGGTTGCAAGCAAAGTGCTAGAAAGACTACTCTACACAAGGATAAACCAGCATTACCAGGCAGCAAAACTCACAGAGACATCACAATACGGATTCAAGCAGGGTTCCTCTACTGTGGAGGCTTTGCGTAGCCTATCGGAATCAGCAACAAACTGTAATAATAAATATCTTCTAGTCATCTCCGTTGACTTCGCCGGGGCGTTCGACACCATTTGGTGGCCGAGCATCTTGGCAAGACTAAGGCAGGCACACGTGCCGATCAACTTATACTCCATAATTAGGTCATATCTCTCTGAGAGATATGACCTAATTATGGGGCCACTCCTGTGGAACATGGTTCTGGACGGGTTCTTGGCTTTGGACCTCGGCGATGTGCGCTCCCACGCCTTTGCCGATGATTTAGTCCTCACCATTGCTGCGGATAGCAGGGCCCAGCTAGAGGAAAAGGCCAACCAAGCAATGCTGATATTGCAAAACTGGACCAGAACCCACTGTCTGACGATATCAACAACAAAGACGTCCTTCATCCTGCTAAAAGGCAAGCTTGATATACGCAGGCCGCCACAAATAAAGGTGGGACCTACCACAATAAAACTAGTGACCCAGTTAAAATATTTAGGAGTTATCTATTATTATTATTTTAGGGTTGCCCGTGATTAAATACATTAACCCGTATTTGTGTCTGTAAATTGCGTTTGTTCCATGGTCGATTTGCCTGTTTTGGTGGACGAAAAAAACCCAGTTACTGGGGAGAAAAACCTTGCTATCTACGCCTGAGACCGACTAACTCAGCCACGGAGTGAAAAAAGCCCATTAAAGTTCCTCGCGTCATCGACGGGATTCGAACCCAGGCCTTTTCCACCCGGTGTGGGGAGAACGGTGACGATACCACTGTGCTACCCGCGCAGACTATATTTAGGGGTTATACTGGATGGTAATCTTTCCTTTAAACACCATCTAACTTATATCAGAGCCAAAATTAAAAGATACTCTGGATTGGTGGCTAGGATCGCCAGGAGGGACTGGGGGTTAAACCAACGCAGCCTGTCATTGTTTTATAAAACAGCCTTTCTACCGATCATCACTTACGCCTCAGCGATATGGTTTCCCAAAACAGCAACTGTAGTAAACCGACACATCCTTGATGCAACGCAAAGAACCATTGTACTGACAGTTACACGTGCTTCTAGAACAACCAGTACCCACGCACTGCAGGTCATGGCCGGGGCTCTTCCCCTTGACTTATAGATCACGCGCAGGGGAATAAACTACCACATAGAGAAAGGAATACCCTGTATATACCATGGCTATACTGTGGACGTTAATGCACCACGCAAAAATGAAAAAATAAGACTGCAAAAACACCTGATGCAAGTTTGTCAGGTGCGCTGGGCCAACTCAAATAAGGGAAATATCACCAGGAAATTCATTCCGAACATCGACAGGATGTGCCCCAATCCCCCAACTTGGTTTCAACCTGGCTTAATCACTACCTATTTACTGACTGGACATGGGACCTTTAAAGCCAAGCTGACACCGCTGGGAATTGAGGAGGATTCGAGCTGCGCCTGTGGGGAGCTTGAGTGCTGGGAGCACATTATGTACGATTGCACACATTATGAGGACCTGAGGTGCAGATTGATCACCGCAATACACTACCTCCCCAAAAACCTGGAATCACATCTATTGGACTCACTAGAGGAATATAGGGCGCTAAAGGAATATGCCCAAAAACTATTTTCTAGACGTAAAACACTGACAGCCATCAACAGAAGAAACAGATAAAAAAAAAAAAAAAAAAAAGAGACACAGAGCACGCGTGAAGAGGACTCAAGGAGAACCTCCCTCAGGAACCAGCCTAGCGAACGGAAGAATAACCCCACGGAGATGCGGATCTTCCCATGATGAACAGAACCGCAGCCATTGATAACGGACTGACAACGGACCTGACCAGTTTTCTTAGCTGAGGAGGACAAACCTGGATACTAAAACCGATGATAGAGATCATCTCCAAGTTTGCCGCCTTGACGGAGTCATATTGGCTCAAGGCTCTGCACTCTCTTGTGCGGTGCAACCCTTTTTTCTCCTACACCCTGCAAGGGGGTGGAGGCGACAGCTCGCTGTCTCCTCTCTCCCTTGCCACACCATTCCTTCCCTCTGGTGGAGCATGGGCATGCCTCACTGAATAATTGGGGGTCACCTACCCTATCGACCCTCTTCTTCCTATTTCATCCCCCAGCCTTCACTCTCTCCTCCCAGCACTTTCTCTTGCACAGTGTATAGCCCTACACGTCCAAATTTAAAATATACACAAAAAAAAAATTTCGCCCGACCTTTTTAGGCACTTCAGAAACAGGCCTTCAGCGTCAAACCTAATATTAGCGCTTTAATGTAACTGAACAATGTAATGAACTTTAATGTAACTAAAATCAACAGCGCTCATTCCAAATTTATTTTAGGTCCTAGCCACTAAAATCCCATGAATGTAAGTGGCATGACCTGCCAGAGTACAATCCACTCACTGGTAACACCTGGCTAGCCTCCACGTGGCGGGGTATGGGCAATGTCGGGTCCCATTAGGAGATAAACAATGGGCACAACATATAACACTACTCATGACCCACACACTTCTAAATATCTGGCTTTGACAGGGTACTGTCACCGATGCATAGAACATTCGCGGGGATGGGAGAAATTCCAGGAGCCGCTAGACCCTCGATATATCTCATACCTCCTTAATAAACAATCTCTGCTGTAGAGTTGACACGATGGCTTAAGCAGGAAGTAAATGGAGTTGCTATCATCTGTAGTTAGATTTCCAACTGCAACAACCAAATTATATTGTACATTGTTCCCGAATAGCGCCTCCGTAGCCAGGTGGGAAGGAGCAGTAGTGCATAGCACACACTTCTTGATTAGACCGGGGTTCGAGCCCGTCACCACCAAATACGGAGGATGCGGAAAGGTCAGGGAATGACCACCGCGTATCCCGAAGCAATGTGGCCTTAGTTGCTAATGCTCCAAACAAATAAAACATTGTTCCCGAAAGAACAATAGATATATGCACTTTATGGATCAGCTACTTTAAAACATCCTGTATGAAAGGATTTCTTGTTTCTGGTTATTACACATGAAACGTGGAATAAGTTTGGCTGCAGGAGTTCTGATACTTAAATTTTATCTAAAATGATCTCGTGGAAAAAATTGAAGTCTTGAACAGTCCTACTCTGATATGGCCTAAGTTTAAAATGGTGATAAACCTATAGTGCTGCTATTTGTGGTAAAACGCCAGTATTTTAAAAGAATTATTACCAGACATCTCTGAATTGACCGCCTTTCCACGGAAATTACTCTTCTACGATTTTTGTATTTATCCTCGGAAACATGACGCACAAGAAATTCAAATCATTTACTTGAGACTACGCTCTTTCCAGGTCAATATTCTGCACATTATATTATGAACTCTCTCTCTCTCTCTCTCTCTCTCTCTCTCGAAATGGTCAAGGTTGACATAATTGCTTTAAAGCCAGTTGGATGTAACTGCTTTGTTAATGCGTTAGTGTGAATGCTCACAGCGAAACAAATTTTGGTTCGCAAAGTTTCCTTGGTATTGCACTACTTTAAAATAGGTTTAGTTGAAAGTAGTGCCCGTTTTAGGTATAGGTGTTTTTATGGTGTCTGCGTTTCGAAGTGTTGGCTTTTAGAACATTTTGGTTTTTTGAAACATTCGGCATTTCGATCTATCGCAAATATGTCAGCATTTTGACCAACTAGGCGTTTTGAATTTCGACATTATGACTTTCTGTGTTATGACTGGGCAGTCTGATTGCCTTCCTCTTTAAAATTTACCAGTTAGCACAACAAAATGCCACAATGTAAATTTGTAAAAAATAGGACAAAAATAACTGAACTAAAGAGTAGAGTAGTATTTTATGAAGAGGTTACGGGAATGAATTAATACACGAGATTAGAAAAATGATTGCAAACAAGTTGTCAGTTAATACGCAGCGCATTACAGGCGCGTTAGTAAATAGTAATTCATGATATCACAAAAAAATCAGTATTTTAATATTATTTTACTGTATAATTGCTCTAATGTTACCTTATAATTATTCTAATATTACGCTATAACTGTTCTAATATTGTTCTAATTTTATTTTTCAAAATACAAAAATTATTCTTTGCATCCAGTTTCTCTGTGACAAACTCATAGTAGCTGTATCTGATTGGTGAGGCATGATTCCTCCTTGATAAATCCATACAGTAACTGCTTTGTAGCTTTATTCTTATCCAGATTATCTCTCATTACTTCTTTAAACTATTAACTCCGTAATTGTCCGTGGCACCGACGTATGTTGGGCTTTCTACATTTACAATGAAAGGAAGGAAGGACAGTGCCTTCGCGCATGACTTTGACATAGCCATGCGAGCTCTATATTTCATTTAGTACAGAAAACTTAGTCGCGTGCCCTACTTCTGTCTTTGTTATTAACTACCATGAATGTTGTTAATAGGAAATTGCATTTATATTAATATTTCATGCGAACTACAATTTGTGTTATCTCTTGGTAAACGTCTTTTTGAGAATTTTTTATGAATTTCTGATAACTACAGTGGTTATTTGGCGTTTTATCTCTTTGATAATTCAGTGCACGGCGATGGAATGTATAAATTCTCGGCTTATTATCGCTACTCATAGAATTTTCGTGATGTGATTTTATTCCCCACTACAAGTCAAATCGTGAGTCTAACCATTTCTGTTGCCTCTTTCAGACATTTCAGGCTACTCGAAAGAAAATAAGCCAGGAGAACTGTGGATGAAAACATTATCCATTATATCTGCAGGGGAATTTATGGCTTATTTTGATTTTTCATAACTTGAAAGACGTGGAAATGTTTTAGTAATGCTAGAAATGGTTCATAAAAGCAGAGTTTACACATCACGTAACAGCAAAAAGAATTTACATCACCTAGTAAAATAATTCCGCACAAGCATACAAAAAAATTAAGGATACTGAAAATGAATATAATTCGCTAACAATATACTGTATTTTCATAATGATATTTTGTTGACGAAACTAAAAGCAATGTTCTGCGTTCCGATACAAAAAATTCCGGTATGTAATGTAGTTTCAAAGGATACCTAATATTGAAGAAAAGTTTAAATAATGCTATAATGCTAGCACTAGACCTCTGACGGAGATCTTTTAGAATGGAATTCCGTATGTTTGAGAATTATGTAAGCACTTGTGGTTTATCTATAGAATAAGAAAGAATTGAGAAAAAAGAGAGAGAACCGTCTGAATAGTGAAAAGGATACTACAGTCATTTATTGATAAGCGAGTTACTTGGGAGTTGAAAGTTGTTTGGGCGGAATTTTTCTGCTTACTTGGCATGAAATTGAGAACCCAGATGTAGCCGCTGGGATATGTGATTCGTACTGTTGCCTGCTGACTGTATACCAATGAGGATTAGTCAGGGAAACTTGCCAAAAAAGTGGTTAAGCCATCAATATTAATTTGAAGGAAATTTTACTATGCACTGATAGTCTCCGCGAGGCACATTTCTTTTGTTCACTTCGCTTTCCGCTCCAATTAGCTTTTGACAAATAGTACTACACCCTCTTTTAAAAATATCATCTAAGGAAAGAAAGGGCAAAATTTACTTTAGTAACCTCTTATAAGTTGACTACCATTTTTTGGTAATCGAAAGAAGAATTCGGTTTTGTTTTGCTAAAGAATTTGTTAAGCGAAAGAATTCGTTTTTGTTTTGTAATTTAACACAATCAAGAAAAGTGAATTCGCTTACAACTAGAAAAGCGAGTAAAATATATAAAGGAAATAAAAGTTCCCCTGTTGTTTCATTGTTTTCATTTGTATAAACTTATATTTCCTATTCTCTTCACATATTCCTACTGAACTGGTGTATGAACATGCACGGGTTTAGTTAAGAATATGTGAAGAGATTAGTAATGTGTGTGTGTGTGTGTGTGTGAGAGAGAGAGAGAGAGAGGTTTTAATCAAATTTCAATGGACATGCCATAACAAACAAATGCTTCTGGATAATGTCATCAGACTATGTTGACACAAATAGCGCAGGGATGAGCTGTAGAGCACCATAACGCGCGTGCTTGGTTTAACAAAAGATCCCAACAGAGATGCAGATAGTCAAAGCGTCACTTTCTCCCAAAAAAAATAAGATAAATTGAGTTGGTTAAGAGGGAAAAAATGGGTTTCTATCAAGGAGTTCCATTTTTGTCTGCACGACCAATGTTATGCTGCTCATGCTATCGTTTGTAAATTAGCTTAGTTCATTCACGTTAAACTGAAATCTGAGACTCACGCTACTTCGAACGGAGATGCACGATTGTGAGAAGAGGTGCCGAAGTTAAGTTTTTTTTTTTGCAGTTAATTGAAATAATTTTGTTCATAGTAATGCTTTAACTTTCCTCCCCCACACACAAGTAACAGAAGAGTACAATTTTTCTTTTTTTTTAATTTTTTTTTTTTTTTTATATTAACCCCAAACACGAGAGGTATTAGAATCTATAGTACTTAGTGCCGTGCTTGGGTTGGAGGTTGAGAAGACGAAAGAAGATATTTGTTGACATTGGACTTGAACTTCTGTAGACTGTAATTTTCAGGAAATGCGTATGAAGGAAGATTGTTCCAGAAAACGGAAGTTGACTGAATAAACGAGGAAGATGAAAAGTTGGTTCTGTGAGTTTGAAGTTGGACAGTAAATGGATGTTGGCTGGCGGCGGCACGTGTTCGGACTGTTTTGAAAAAGAGAGCGGGAATTATAGAAGCCAATTCAGAAGAACAGTGCCCATGGAAGTATCTGTAGAAAAGGCATGCAGCAGAAACGGTACGTCTATGAGACAGCGAGTGGAATCAAGAAGCCTCAGGGAGGTTTTGGGGGTACCACCCCAGAAGTGGGAACAATATTCCATGGTAGGGCGGATTTGTGATTTGTAAAAATTTCCTGTGGACCACAGTTTCCTGGGGTAATAAATTGATGATATTTATATATTTATTATTATTTATTATTATTAATAATAATAATAATGCATTTCAGATTTGGAACAATGTAATCCGAATAGAAGCGCTTTCCTGACTGTCACCAAACCCAGATTCTTCAATCATATTAAAAGCGTCACTCATTACTACAAAAAATGCATTTCCACTCCTACAATGTCCTGCTTCTGCGGAGAACGTTGTCACTGTAACCATAGTTGAACATCAGGCTTTGTGACCATAGGTTTGTAAACTGCCGCTGATCCTTGAAACCCATCCCAGCACAATGTCCTGCGTACAGTAATCAAGCTAACAGACTCTCCTGTACGATACTTGCACATTAAAAAGCAGCAGCCATTATCAATCCACTGCAGGATGGAAGCTTTCTCAACAATTCATGTTGAGGGAAATGGACCATAATCTGCTAAGTTTGTCCAGTGCGGGTTGGCAGATCGACCGTGTTTTGCAATCAGGGGCTTGAACCTCGGTCTATTCAAACAGCGTGTGCTACTGCACTCCCGCTCCTGACCAGTCAGTTTCGGAGGCCTCATTAACATGCACATAACTATGCAGTATTTATTTTTCATTTTCGGAGTTTGTTGTGGTAGCGATTTTGTCTAGTAACACGCTTAATCGTTCTGAGCAGTGGCGTATCATCATGAGCTTGAGCCCTGTTGCAACGTTTCTTTTTTAGTTCACAGAGTGATATCTCGTTTCTTTTTTGACCCCCCCCCCCATGAGCTCATGGCCTGGTGCGCCTGCACCACAAGATGATGTGTCACCGGTGTCAGACCCCTTTCTGTCAAATTAGGGGGGGGGTCGGCTGCGTCGCAGTTCAACTCTCTCGGCACTATTCTACTTCCATATCCGTATTGATTTTTTTTTTCTTTTTTCACTAATAAAAATGAAAAAAATGAACTCTCTCGGCACCATTCTACTTCCATATCCGTATTGATTTGAAAAAACGCCAGGGTCCACAGAAACTTCAAAGCCTCAGGAATCCATCTAATGTTATTTGCTAATATATATCCAACTGCTGGTCTGCATTCGCACTCGCCGAGTTTTGTTCCACATGCTATTTCGTTTAAAACTGAAATATTCTTTTGAAATGAATGGCCAATATTGAGGATGCGCGGGAACGAAACCTGAATTATCATGATAATTCAGATATATCATGAATAATGACTATTTGCGAACGCGCCGAAAATATAGCACTCATTTACAAACTAACTTGTTTTAATTTAATTCAGTTTATACCCATGCACTGTTACAATGCTCTCTAAATCATTAGTAGTCGATATTTTAAATATCATGTGATTATCTATGGAGTCCTAACACTTTTGATAATATGCTGCATACTATTATTATTACTATTATTATTATTATTATAAAATAATACTTCCTGCCGTATGCTTTCAATTCTCTAAATTGATTTATTCAACGAGATTATTTTTATCTCATACAAAATTTGGCAGAAAAAAAAATTTCGATTATTTATTGTGCTTAATTTGCAGATCAGGTCAATAAGCCCATAGCGACAATAAATCATACTAACACCTTGAAACTAAAAATATTCATTCAATTGTAATTATCGTATTTTTAAACAAAAGGCCCACTTTTTTTTTGCCCAAGTTCACGAAAACTTCCAGCCGGCCCATGTCTTAATAATAATTTTAATGTCACTATTATTATTTATTATTATTATTTTTTTTTTTTTTCATTCTTTCATAGATATAATCAGTCTATGTACTGTTTATCTCTTAATATCATGACTGGGCTTTTTACGCTGCAACTTTCTAACATATACACATATTCTTGCTTAAGATGTAGTACAAAGTAGCAGTTTGTTTATGTTTGCTAATGTAGTACAAAGTAGCAGTTTGTTTATGTATTGTAAATAGCTTTATCAGTACATAATCAAATATAGAAAAGTAGAGAAAGTATACATAAAAACAAATAAGCTGAACTGCATATTTCATAAATAAGATGAAATGAATGTGAACACGATATTAATATACAGGACGATTTTCAAACATCAAACAACCCTGTAATCGGTCAGAATCTGACTCAACTTTTTTATGAAGTTATTTATACACAAGTTAGGATTTTGTCCTAAGAATCATCTTCTATAAGTTGATGAAATGAATTATGGCTGTTTGAATTTAAAACAAAACGGCTAAGGAGTTTTCAATGTTAAAAAATAATAAATTCATTGCCATTTTTCAAACATTAAACAACCATAGCCTGTAATCTGACATAACTTCTCTATGAAGTTATTTACAGACAAGTTATGACTTTATCCTATGGTTCATCTTCTATAAAGTTGGGGTTTTTTTTTTTTTTTTTTGGCTAATTCATTTGTACTCAACATATTAACGTAATAACATATTATTATTTTCATAAATTTTTCATGATGGCATACATAAATCATGGTTTGAGCGGAGGTTTATAGTTAATGCTTAAAATGAGCTAAAAGCAAGACAAAATAAAATATTTACCACACAACGAAGAGATCCTTTCACCCACATACAACCATACGAATGAAAATTAATGAGGTCGTCTTGTAATAATCATGGCGTCGTTATAACGAAACGAAGTAATGGAGATGTGTACATATGCAAATATGTTTTTATTATATAGATATATTACGAAATTAGATAAGGATAATTATAAACAAATATAGGTAAGTATAGAAAGTATACATAAAACAAACAAACAAACAGATTTACATATTTCATAAATAGAATGAAACACAAAGACAAACAAGGGGTCGATATTAATATACAGGGTGATTATGGAGGTTCATATAAAAGTATGAACGATTCTGAACGGTTTATGGAACTATGGCTGTTTAAATTAAAAACAAAATGCCCATGTAGTTTTTAAATTTATAAAAATAATCGATCTATAGCTAATTTTCAAACATCAAACAACCATAGCCCTGTAATCGGTCAGAATCTGACTCAACTTCTTTCTGAATTTATTTAGAGACAAGTTAAGACATTGCCCTAAGAATCATCTTCTATAAGCCCTCGTGGGTAGCACAGTTGGTAGAATCGCTGTCCTTCCCCATACAGGGTGAAAAAGACCTAAGTTTGAATCCTCGATGACGGGAGGAATTTTTCACGGGTCTTTTTTACAGCGTGGATGAATTAGTCGGTCTCAAACGTGGTAGCATGGTTTTTTTCTCCTGGAAACTCAGGTTTTTTGTCCAGCAAACAGAAAATCGACCTCAGAACACGCGCAATTTACCGAAAATATACACGGAGCAACATGACCTTAGTCGCAGACGCTCCTAAAACCCAATAATATCATCTTCTATAACGTTTGTCTGGCTAATTCATTTGTACTCAACGTGTTAATGTAAAAATATATTATTAATTTAATAAATTTATCATGGTGGCATACTTCATAAACGACTGCACAACTACCCCAGGTCCTTTTCATTCTCCTCTAGCCTAAGCGTAGTACCACCCAGTTCATATGTTACTCTGGGGTTGATGCTAATCATATGCAGTACTTTACATTTGTCAATATTAAACTCCAGTTTCTACCTGTCAGCCGATCTGCTCAACGTTTCCAGATCCTGTTGCAGTAGTATACTGGCGTTACTGCCATTAACAACCCTGCCAATCCCGTATTGTCTACAAACTTAGACATTAACACTGATAAATCATGGTGTGAGCGGAGGTTTATAGATAATGCTCAAAAATGAATTAAAAGCAAGATAAAATATATTTACCATACAACGAAAAGAGCTTTTGACTCATGCATACGACAACAAAAAAGAAAATTAACGCTGTATTCGTGTAATAATAATAATGGGATCGTCGTGTTGGAACTAAAGTAATGCAGATGTGTATATATGCAATATGTTAGCATTAGCATTAGTAGAGGTATGTGATGCAAGAAAGTTAGCTTACATAGCATCAACCAAAAAATAATAATAATAATAAAAATTAATAAACCTTCCATTTCACCAATGGGTTCACTCCAAATGCTTGTCTAGTTCTGCCTTTAACTTATTTAAGTTGTTGCCCTCCACTACAACAGATGGGAGTTTGTTCAACTATCAACCACCCGCAGGCTAAAGGCAAATTCCCGCACATCTTTTCTACAATTGTATAAAAGATGTGTGGGAATTTGAATTTATGTCCCCTCACGTGAGCAATCTGAGCAAGACGAAGAATCCCATTAGCATTGAGCTTGCGCAATCCATTTAAGGCATACACCTCATTAGATCATCTCGCAGGTGCCTAGTCCCCAGAGGCTGCAATTTGCAGAACTTAAGCCTTTCTTGGTAACACCAATCCTTTGTTCCACTCGCCAATCTCGTTGCTCTTCTCTGTACTCGTTCCAGCAACTCTACATCTTTCCTAAAATGAGGCCCTCCAGACCTGTATATATACACTACTCAAGGCGTGGCCTAACCATTGCCTTATACAAGGGGACAATCACTCCCTTATCCCTGCTAGCAAAATTCCTGTATATCATTGACCAGACATCATGAGCTAATCTTGCAGCCTTTTTGAACAGCACCGAAAACTTCATAAACGACTGCACAGCTACCCCAGGTCCTTTTCATTCTCCTCTACCCTAAGCGTAGTACCACCCAGTTCATACGTTACTCTGGGGCTGATGCTAATCATATGCAGTACTTTACATTTGTCAATATTAAACTCCAGTTTCTACCTGTCAGCCGATCTGCTCAACGTTTCCAGATCCTGTTGCAGTAGTATACTGGCGTTACTGTCATTAACAACCCTGCAAACCTCGTATTGTCTACAAACTTAGACATTAACACAGATATACCTTCATCAGTATCATCGATAAATACCGAAAACAACGATGGGCTCAACGCAAAAACCAGGGGTACTCCACTAATAACATTAGTCTACGAAGAGTAGCATCCATTGATAACCACTCTCTGTTTTCTACCATTCAACCATCCTTTTCTCTATTGTAGCAACTTGCCCTTAATGGCATACTGCTCCAATTTGTACCAGTAGTCTTCCGTATACCACAGTATTAAAAGCTTTCCTGAAATCCAAGTATATGATATCAAAATTATTTTTCGCATCCAGTTCCTTTGTGACCACACCATGGTATCCAATCAAATTTGTCAGACAAGACTTCCCCTTAACAAACCCATACTGTGTCTGAAATATAACTGTAGTCTTGTCTAAATGATCATGAATCGCTTCTTTCGCCAGTGATTCCATTATTTTCCCTGGAACAGAAGTTAAAGTAACAGGTCTGCAATTACTCATGTCACCCTTTGATACCTCTTTGTGAATTAGGAATACATTTGCACATCTCCAGTCCATCGGGACCTCCTCTGAGTCCAAGGAAGCTCTCATAATTATGGCTAAGTGTTTGCTTACTTCATTTGTTGCCTCCTTAATATAACTGGATAGATCCCATCCACCCCTGGTAACTTTCTTATGTTCAACTTCAACAATTTCACCTCCACTTTATTCTCAGTTATTAAAACATCCTTTAGCTCCCTGTCAGAGTTTGAAAAGCTTCTGGCCTCCACTTCCCTACAGACCTGCTCGTGTGTAAATGTAAATGCAAAATACTTATCCAGCTTGTCAGCTACCTCATCAGGTTCATCAACAATCGAACCGTCGACTAGGGTTTACATAAGTAAAGGAGTCTTTACTGCATTACTTGCGAAATATTTCTTGTAATCAGCCTTCGCTTGCCTAACCTCCTATGTGACTTGATTACAGACTAACTTGTATCTACCATAGGTTTCTGTGTCTCCTGATAATTTATATGCGTCCCATTCATTTTTACACTCTGCCATGAGTCTCATTAGGACATCTGACATCCATTAGGCCTAAACCTTGAGCAGTATTTCTTAGTTGGTATGAAAAGCCTAGTAGCTTTCAAGATTAATTCCTTGAATGCTTCCTATTTAGAATTTGCTTTTGGTAACATTATCAGTTGTTCCCACTGTATAAAATTTAAAAAATCTCTGAGACCATCGTAGTCAAAATTCTTCATCACTTCCAAAGACCGTGAATCAGCAGAAGGTATTTGTCAGATGGCAAATAGCACAATCCGAGAATTTGAGAGCTACCTGGATTGCATCGGGCTCCGTATTAATTCACAGAAGTCTGCCCAAATGACCATAACTTACAAGCAGAATAAAAATGACATCTCGATCTCTGTGAACGGGTCTAGTGTGGAAAAAGTGCACTCTCACCTGGACCTGGGTCTTAAGTGGGATGACAGACTCACCTTTGCTCAACACTTCGCCCATATGAAGACAAAAATATTCGCCGCTTTATGGGCTACTAGACAGGAACTGGTAGGAATTAGGGATCCTCAGCTAGCGACCAAGTACATTTTAATGTGTGTCCTGCCAATTGCAATGTATGCCTTGCAAGTCTGGTCTTCAGCTCCAGATTCACATTATAAGTCCGTCCTTGGGATCGAGTACTGGTTCTTGCGATGGCTTAACAGAGTTGCTGGCCACCCTTTTACTATCTCAAGGGCCATTCTCTACTCAAACCTTAACATCACACCCTGGATGCAGCGGACAATTAACAGGAACATACACACTCTCGCACAAATGCTCACAGGCAGAGTGGATGCTCCAGTCCTGGATAATATGCTAGTTAAACCGCGTGCCACTGCTAGACGTTGCGGAGAAGTAAATAATCCACTGCGTTCAGTCCTGAACAATCTTAGTAGCCTGCAAAGATTCTTCCCATCAAATGCAGCGAAAATATTTAACTCACTACACATAGATGCCGAAAAACTGTGTGAGGATGCAAAATACCGGAAAGAGATCTTCCAGGATTCGTACAGACTTACCGAAATATGAATCGGCTGCAAAGTACCAAAGAATTGTGAATAAAAGTGAAACTTTCTGCTTTAAGAACAATAATAATTTGTTGACTGTAAAAATATACCTTCTGTAACAGTTATGTAAATATGTAAGTTATAGATGGAATTATTACTGAATTGTAAATATATGAGTTGTAGAATGTATGTACAGAATGATTAATGTGTAAATACTGTATATATTAAACATAAAATGTGTATATAATATTTCGGGACGAGACTACGTGTTCAGTATATGTAACCCACTGCATGTAGTATCTCGTACCCTGATGTGTACTTAGCACCCTCCTGGCACTTTGCCGTCCCGGGGTGGTTTCCTTATGGAAATAAACAGATAATAATAATAAAAAAAATAATCTTTACTAAAGCAAAAACCCTTCCCTTTATCCCTGATGGTAGTTACATCTTTAAGTAAATCGCACATAAGTACATTGTGATCAGTGCCATCTAGTGGTTCCTTTATCTGCAAATTCTTAATGCATGAATAATCACTGCTGATTATCAGATCAAGAGTATTACTCCCTCAGGTTGCCTCTCGAACATGTTACTCTAGAAAACAGTCATCCAATAAATCCACAAAAGTCTTGCTAATAGGCAAGTGACCAATCCACCAGTTCTAGTCAATATCTGGAAAGTTAAAATCCACCATTATAAGACGTTCTGATATACTGGCCCACTCTATTTCTTCTCTGCACAATTGTTCATTATACTCATCAGATTCATTAGGCCTATAATACACACCTACTCTCATTTTCCCTTTCCCAGTGCTTATGTCACACCAAACTGACTCAACACTGTACTGTCCACCCATGTCAACTGGATGCACTTCTTTCGATTTTATGTATTTCTTAACTACCAGCATCACCCCTCCTCCCCTTCTATCCTGTGTATCCTTTCTGTACACATTGTACTCCCCAAATTTCAATTCTGCAATCCTTATCTCTCTGTGACACCACAGAGATAAGGAATATGTTTTTATTTTATAGAAAATATATTATAAAATTAGCATGATCATGCAGCAAATTAAAATTTCATTAAAATGTCAGAAAAAGGTTTGTACATTAAAAATATAATACACGAGAGCTGTTCAAAGAGTAATGATAACATTGTTTTCATACACCTTCGTCAGCCGCACTCACTACGCTTAAAAGAAAACAGATCAGTCGTAGAGAAGCAATTTCGGGTTGCAGAATAACATGGAAAGAGCGCATGGACTCCGGATATGTATCAACCCCTGGAGGTTACTGTTCACTGATACTCGTTGTGCCATACTATGATCGTAATATAAAGTACATCCATCTAACTCCAGACCTTCCGGAAGTTATCATTTGACAACCGTATCACCGCGTCACCATGATGTTGTTTTTACCCGCTAAGTGTTTTCCATTCTGAAACTGTATAGCTATCAAAAAATTTGCTGTACCTTCCTGGATAGTTAAAAATTCCTATAGCTTAATTTAATTACATTTAAAATTTTTGAGATATTGTCTATATTTAAAATGTAAGTAGTTCAATCCATTCATGTAAGTCATCATCATCATCATCAGCCATTTTCAATCCACTGCAGGATGAAGGCCTCTCCAGCAACTTTCCAGTTCCTTCTGTTTTGAGCACTGGCCATCCATTTACTACCCAAAAACTCATGAATTTCATCTATCCATCTCCGCCTTTGTCTTCCAGGTTTTCTTCTAGCTCCTCTTGGGTACCATTCTGTTATGTAGTTCATGTAAGTAAGTTCATGTAAGTAGTTCAATCCATTCATTCATACAATTCATAGCATCCACTCAGCCTACCTAGGCTAGGCGCATTATAGCCTAGGCTGCTCTTGCGCCAATAGCTTTTAAATAACAACAACAGCATCCACATACGGTTCAACTTGTAGAACCAACTTTTCCTTTTACTCATTTATACTTTCTACTTCTGTTTTCTGGGACAACTTTCAATTCAAATCTAATGTGAACAAAAGGCTTCTTCTTTCTCAGTCTTCAACCTATGCACAGAAATAAGTACTCTAGTTTCTAATACCTTTCTCGTTTGCTGCTTTCATAAGAAATTATCCCAGAGATCTTTTTAATATTCTGTTATATTCAATTTGGTACCACCTAAAGGTAAGTTATTATAGGATTTCGGCTATCCAACTGGTGTACCTTGCATTTATCACTGTTAAATTTCAATTGCTATTTTCCAGCCAGTCTGCTTAGTTTTATCCAGATGCTCTTGAAGTAGTATATCTTGATTATTTTCATTGACCACTTTTGTATCATCAACAAACTTAAACATCAAAATTGAAATACCTGTATCAACGTTATTAATACATACAGTAATTTTAAAAACAGTAAAGTGCCCAACACTTGCCTTTCTGAAGAAAGGCAAGTGTTGGGCACTTTACTCACTCATCTCATCAGTTAGTTCATCAGTTAGGGCACTTTACACACTCATCTCATCAGTTAGTTCATAAACAGCATTAGCCATTTATAACCACCCTTTGTCTCCAGCCGCTTAAACATTCGTTTATCCATTGTAATAACTTGCTCCTGACGCCATTATTACTTCAATTTTACACAAGCGTACATATGGTACCGTACACGTGGCCTTACTGAAATCTAAGTATATGATGTCAAAATTATTTCGTGCATTATTTCTTGAACTATTTATTCATTATTTTACCAGACATAACAGCCAGCCTTGAGATATATTTGTACATTTCCAATCTGCAGGTACCCTTCCAAATTTAAAATTGCTTTCATTATGACGGTTACAAGTTTAACTATCTCTTCTTTAGCTAATTTTAATATGATTGAATAGATATCACCAGCCTTAGACATTTTTTTCACTTTCAGCTGCAGCAATTTCTCTTTCTCCTTATTTTCTGAGGTTATAAAATCATTTAGCTCCCATTGAGTATCAGACTGACATCTGCTAACAACTCTAAAAACTTCTTCATGTGTGAATGTCCTCTGGCGATTTGCATAACTGTGGCCGTTCGGTAGAAAGCTGATGCACATGCAAAAATTTGAATCGTGATGAGAGGGCTCCCATAAACAGAAAAAACCAACAGTTCAACAGTTATGTGCAATTACTGAATGGTGAGCACGATTGTTACAGACGTTCGATTGGTTTCATACAGTGCTACAGACAACAAAATGTCAAGTAGACAATATCTGGATGACTTAACCGGGGGTCGAATAATTGGGAAGCTCGAGGAAGGTCGAAGTGCGAGGAGTGTGGCTGCAGAGTTCGGTATCACCTATAGCATCGTCTCACCTGGGTGGTCGATCTTCAGAACGACAGGTACAGCTGTACGAAGGACCAGTGGTGGTCGCCCACGAAAACCAACGCCTAACGATGACCGTTATATACTTCTACAGGCCAAGAGGGACCGACACCAGACACCGGGATCCATTGCAAAACAGCTGCACATGACCACTGGAAGCAGGATATCGCAATTTACTGTGGCCAGGCGACTACACAAAGTTGAACTGTTTGCTCTACGGCCACTACGCTGTGTCCCTTTAACACCTGCCCATCGGAGATATAGTTTACAATAGTGCATCGAACACAAAGACTGGACAGCAGCGCAATGGGGAAAGGTACTCTTTACTGATGAGAGCAGCGATTCTGGACGTCAGCTAATCTGGAGAGAGGTTGGCGCACGGTATCACCCCGCAAACATCACTGAAAGGGATCGATATGGCGGTCGAGGTGTTCTTGTCTGGGAAGGCGTAATCTTGGATGGACGTACACAACTCCAGATACTGGAAGACGGTACTGTAACCGGTTCATGCTACTGTACTGAGGTAATCCTTCCCCATGTGCGTCTGTTATGAGGTGCCATTGGCCCCGAGGTCGTGTTTATGGATGATAACGCCACACCCCCATCGCACTTCAGCTGTTGATATGCTTTTGGAAAGTGAGGACGTTGGTCTTATGGATTGGCGTGCCCGTTCCACCGATCTAAATCCCATCAAACACATATGGGAAGCTCTGGAAAGACGCCTAGCACGTAGACACACACACCAGAAAATGTTCACCAGCTGAAGATGGCGCTGACAGAGGAATGGACGATGTTAGCGCAAGACCTTATCAGCAACATTGTTCTAAGGACAAGCGGTGCAAGCCTGCATCGACATTAGGGGTGGCCATATCTCCTACTGTGGACCATCTCTTCCCTTTGTTCCATCTTTGGCAGTGATGCATCTGTATCATGGCACCCAGTGCTATGTTGCCATTTTTTAATAAAGTCCCTCTGTACCGTTTTGTTTCCGTTGTTGTGGCCGTGTTGTTTCCTTCATCATTTCTGTACCTCACGAGGTTCCTTTGGTGTGCGTTTCCCATATCCAGGTCACTCCTATGAGAAGGTACAGGTGAAAACCTGACTGGTCCTTAAGTTTTGCACACCAGTGTATATGTTACGAGACTACATAATATGAAGCCTTCATGGGTAGCACAGTTGGTAGAATCACCATCCTCTCCACACCAAGAGGAAAAAACCTGACTTCGAGACCCATCGTTGGCGTCGGAATTTTTATGTGCCTTTTTTGCAACGTGGCTAAATTAGTCGGTTTTAGGTGAGGTAGAGGGGTTATTTCTTCCGGAAACTTGGGTTTTTCGTCCAGCAAGCAGAAAAAATCGAAGACACGCAATTTACAGACAGTATACACGGAACAATATTTCTTTAGTTGCTGATGCTCTTAAAACCCTATTATAAAAACAACAACATAATATGAATATAACGATTATGATACTAGGAAAATCTTGCGTAAACTCGTTCTTCGTTTGAAAGCCTTTAAAGGCAGGCTGTGCGTAGGGTATTTTAGAATACCCTACTTGCAGATTGAGACCGCAAAAGGATTTGAATGTTCATAAGTTCAGAATTTAAAATAAAGAAAACATCAAAGAAAATGAAATATGAATCAAGTAGATATATTAACTCTAATGCAAAAAATATTCAAACCAGATTATTTTTTTAAATGGTTGACTCTGCACGTCGCTAAAAGTCCATTTGAATCCTGTGAAAATCACGTTGATATTTTCTGATTTTTAAACTTTAATGAATTTAAAAAAACATGACCGATACAAATTTGATGAAACATTACAAAGTTCAAATTACAAATGAACTTTGTAATGTTCATTGGATTTTATTACAACTCCATATTTCTGTTATTGATGGAAATGATCTCTCGAGGAATTTAAATTTTTTTGAAATATGAGAGCTACTGAGACAAGAATACAAAAAATTGTATTGTCTGAGAAGTGGAGTTAAAGAAAAAGAATGTTTAAAACGAGGAATGACAGAGATCTCTCGTGGTCTTACCATTGCCTTCTAGTTGGAATAGTCAACCCTTTTTCTCCGCAAATATTTGTACAGACTAAAAGTTTAGACTAGAATCATGTCCCAAAAACCAACAGCAAAGCAACAAGTAAGAAACGCTTTGGTTCTGGAGGACCGACGCTGGCGGTTCTCTGACGAATCATAGCTACATTTGTGTCACTTGTTGCTTTGCTTTATTTTTACCTAGACTGCGCCTGATTCTTTCAAGGTGACAACGGAATTATCCACCGCGCAGAAATTGTATGTGAATGGTTCGAGGAATATTAACAAGATTTCCAACATCCACCTAGCCGCCTAATTCTCCAGATTTGAATCTAATTGAGAATATCTGGGATATGGAAAGCACAGTTTAGCTTCGCAGTTTCCTACTAACCACAATAGAGCAGCTAACATACTGAGGAAGCATGATCAAATTTGGAACTATACTCCCTCAGAGGGTTGAGCACGCTGAATTCTGATGGGATCCTTCCACTTGTTCAGATTACGAACCTAAGGGGGCATAAATTCAAATTAAGAAAAGACAGATGTAGAATAGATGTGCGGAAATTTGCCTTTAGCCATCGGGTGGTTAATTGCTGAAACAAACTTCCATCTGTCGTTGTGGAAGTTGATAGGTTGAATAAATTTAAGGAGGAACTGGACAGGCATTTGGAGGGAATGGTGTGATTTTTCTTTCTTTTTTTTTTTTGGCTGATGCTGCATAAGCTCATACATATGCTTTCTTGCATCAATAGGTACTACCTATTGGCATCCATATCACAACGTGACCTACTAGATACTGAATAAAAATTTATAATTTTTTGGCCACTTACTGTGATACCAATAATACTAAAAGCAATTAGTTCCAAATAAATGGAGAATGTGAGGTACAGGTACGAGTATAAAGTAGTACGAGAGTACTGTATATAGCAGATATAACACAATTCACCCACACCGGATGGAAAAGTTTTGATCCAATCCCGTCAATGAAGCAATAGATTTTTAGGGGATATTTTTACAACGCGGCAGAAATAATCTGAAGGAAGGTTTCTCCGGGAAGGTCAGGTTTTTCGTCCAGCGAACAGGCAAATAGGTTTGTCATCCAGCGAATAGGGAAACAGAGTTTTCATCTAGCGAATAGCCAAATCGACCAAAGAATATGTGCAATTTACAGACAGAATATATTATTGCCTCGCAGCCTTCGTTGCTTTAGCACAACATATATAGACACACACGCACTGTGTGTGTGTGTGTGTGTGTGTGTGTGTGTGTGTGTGTGTGTGTGTGTGTGTGTGGTGCCAAATCAGCTAAGGCTATGAGGCGTTAGTATATTATGTCTGTAAAATACACGTGTTCTGTGGTCGATTTGCCTGTTTGCTGGACAAGAACCAGTTTCCGGCCCCGAGTGCCAAGCGATAGTGACAAGCGATTTTCTTCCTGCGAATATATAGTGCTCTCCCAAAGTGATATAGTTCTGTTTCTTTTCTAGCGTCACCTGTTGTTTTGTTGTTTACTTGAAGTGGTTCTGTATTTTAAAGGTCAAAAGTAAGAACCAAGAAAGAATATCCACTTTTCTTTTTTTACTGTATGCAGGGTGTTTCAGTTAAACGTTTCAGAACTTCTAAGAGGGGTAGGGTACATCCTGACAACTCGAAATCATATAGCAATGTGGGGTCGGAAATGCTTTCCTGAAGCGGTGTTGTACACAGAAGCACCATAAAAAGAAAAGAGACCGTAAGTGAGAAATCGTTTTAATAATACATGAAAAGAAGCAAAAGGTACATGGATTAAAGTAAGTGTTCGAAGTTTCTTCAACCTCGTATTGCTTTCGCACAGTGGTACCTTGGAAAATGTGCTACAAATCCCCTTTTTCCTGCTGAAGTGTTGTTTTCCGATGAGGCATCCTTCACAAGGGAAGGAATTTTCAACACGCATAACGACCATAACTGGGCGGTCGAGAACCCGCATGCAATACGACGTCCTGCAGCACAGATTCGATTTTCGGTCAATGTATGGGCCGGTATTATGGGAGATCACCTCATCGGACCTTACCTGTTACCGTGTCGTCTAACCGGACCTATCTACTTGATCTTTCTGCAGCAAGTATTGCCACAACTTTTGAGAGATGAACAGATTTCTGCATCGACGCAACAGACAATGTGGTTCCAACACGATGGAGCCCCTGCCCATTATAGCGGAGATGTTCGTAACTACCTGGATGTCACATTTGGTCAACAGTGGATCGGACGTGGTGGTCCAGTGCGTTGGCCTGCTCGGTCACCCGACCTATCATATCTTGATTTTTATTTCTGGGGTCATATGAAATCGCTAGTTTATGACACCCCTGTTGACAATGCTGAGGAGCTGGTTGCAAGAATCGCAGTAGCTGCCGAAGAAATTCGAAATTCGCCTGGAGTATTCCAGAATGTTCGGATGTCCATGCGTCGGAGATGTGAGGCGTGCATTGTAGCCCGTGGAAGAAACTTCGAACACTTACTTTAATCCATGTACCTTTTGCTTCTTTTCATGTATTATTAAAACGATTTCTCACTTACGGTCTCTTTTCTTTATGGTGCTTCCGTGTACAACACCGCTTCAGGAAAGCATTTCCGACCCCACATTGCTATATGATTTCGAGTTGTCAGGATGTACCCTACCCCTCTTAGAAGTTCTGAAACGTTTAACTGAAACACCCTGTATATTCATTACTAACCCTCTACTTACTTCAACAACCGCTTGGTCACTGGTGGTACCGCTCCTGCCTCCACGTGGCGGGGTCGGTAACCTGGGGGATAAGACAGTCCCCGGGGCTAAAAGGAGCAGAGATGGAAACAATTGATTTTCTACGTTTAGAGCCAAAGAGCTCTCAACCACATGACACTCACGACACTGACCATGACTTCTCTCTCTCGAAGAGAATGAAGAAAGACGTTGGCAGGCAGGAATTACCAGAATTCCTGATAATACATTATCTGTCAACAGAACCTGTCGACAAGCTCTCCCCCTTTATCATTCAGAGATTCCTTGAACATGCCGCAGGTTCACCAAAAATGGTGAAATGTCTCCAATCTGGAGATTTATTAATAGAGACCACCAATTCTCGGCACTCTGAACTGCGCGTGCGCGTGATTGTTCGGGTCGGGTTATTCACACGCTCCGCTTACTTCAATTGTTTTAGTTTCTTAAACTAGTCTAACCATCTTAATTTTCATCTAATGTCTTAGATCTATATTCATAGTTCGTGAAAAGTGAGAATCAAAGTGCTTTTTGCTACTATTTCGTCCCGTAATTTCGGATTTCCTGGCAGAATTTCTAAAGTTGAATCGGACCTTGTTGTTCGCCATTGTGAGTACAGTGTGTATTCATTTACCCGTTGGAGCCCACATACTGCGAAAAGTAAGCGGTCAGCTCTTCACCACCCTACTTAATCCTAGCCTGAAGGAACATTCCTGGGTCAGTAAGTACTCTGCTTTTATTTTGTCAGCAACCTTGCCATCTCTCCCTGTAGTGTTTAGTGAATTTTGGGTACAATGCCGTCTAAAAATATGCAACCCTGCTCGAGCTGCGAAAAACTTTCCGACTGCCTAATAAAATGTTCTTCATTATCATGCCATCTTCTTTTTTGCAATTTTTGTAGTGGCATTAAAGACCTAAAACGGACTGCGCAACTTAGGAAATCAAAATGGAGATGTGTAATCTGCCGCAAGCAAAATAGGGATTCATCAGATACAGCTGACATATTAGCTGCTCCCTTAGTGCACCTGCCTCCCTCCCCCACAGTCTCTCCCTCTAGAATGCTGAATGTTGTTAATGACGTCACCACACAGATCAATTCCACTCTTAGTGAACCCGCTACGAAGAACAAGTTTTTGCCTGGAGTTACTGATAATTATTCTCAAACGGAATCACAGGCTCAAGTCAGCTGCGCTTTCTGCGGGTGTAACACTGAGAAACTTGAAACTATTGAAGGCATTCTAAGAAAACTGTATTCAGAAAATAGCTCGCTAAGAGAACGTCTGAGCCAGCTCGAAGATTATCAACGAAAGTCCTTGAGCCTACTACAAGGCCTCTTGCCCGTGAACACTAGGCTCCCTTGTCCGGGCCCACTGGAACGCCCATCTCCCACACCTGAGTCATCCCTACTACCCGAATCGAATATAGTTACACTCTCTAAAGACAGCGCCTATAGCGCCATGCTAAAATCAACGAAAAGGAACTCTGACAATGCAGGCATGAGTGGAGCACAGCAAGGCCAGATGCCCGGACCTCAACCTCAACCGCCGCAAGCATCCCCACGCCAACGGTATTCCAGAAACAGCAAAACCACCTTGATTGGCACGAGAGTAGTTAACACTAGCCTCAGAATACGAGATCGCCAAGCCACCAGCAATACTCATGCAAATATCTTCATTAGCAGGCTGGATCCGTTGACAAAAGTTGAAGAAATTCAGGCACTGTTGATGGAACTAGGCATACCCGGCAAGCCTTTCAAAATCAATACCAAGCATCCGTCTTATGCTTCCTTTAGGATTCAGATTGATGGGCCTAATTACCAACAATACCTGAATGCCGAATACTGGCCCAGAGGGCTGTTGGTAATGCCGTACTATGGGACACCAAAGACCAAGAACTTATCAAGCCCGAACCCCATTCCACAACAAGGCATAACTACAACAGCATAGCTACCTGTCCTCTCTAGCGGAGTCTCCCAAATTATATCCGAGAGCGAGTGCAACTTACGGATGTCTAACGTGGAGATGACGAGCGGACATCGGACCAATCGCATTCCAGTCAGAATATCCAGTAAGAGGGCTCATCGAACGCGACATCGATCCCGGGATGAGATTTCAGATCATTATGTGAAAAACAAATACGGTTCCAAGAGTAATCTCATCATAGTACAACCTTCTGTCGAAATAAAAATTCGATGCTTCCTACAAAACATCAGGAGTGTCAAAAACAAATTAGATGGCCTACTTGATTTGCTTTCCTGCTCAGACTACGACTTCGTCATTCTGATTGAAACCTGGCTCAGAGATGAAATGGAAATTTCTGCCTTCACCTCAAATCTTGGCTATCACACGCTAGCTGCTAATAGAATTGGGAGACGTGGTGGCGGTGTTGCAATCTGTCAAAGGAGTTCACTACCCCTGATTAAGGCATACACTTATCCAGGAAGTGACATAGAAGCTGTTCTTGGAATATACCGAATTGCTGGTTTGTCGATCTCTGTGTGTGCCGTGTATTTACCCCCACCAGTTTCTGAGGATTCTGTCCTTAATCTGACAGCATGGCTGTCATCCACAACCAATCATCGGCAAAAGCTCATCATCCTCGGAGACTTTAACCTTCCACTGCCAGCCACAAAGAAGCTCCTAGATACTCTGTCATCGAACATGTCGGATATGGGCATTGGTCTTATTCATGTTCCTCCCTCACACGGCGATGCCACCCTGCAGCGCATCTTCTCAAACTGTTTAGTAAAGGAAACCCTGACCATAACTGACAACTTCCTCCCGTCCGATCATGTTCCGATTGCTGCGATGATATCTATGCAGGCACCTAAGGATGAACGTAGAAAAGTACAAACTACAAACACTGTCAGGAGAATATACAGTCCCAAATACATCAACATTGGAAAAGTTACTACCCTTTTCCAACTTTACCCATGGAACATACTGGCTGAGCTTAACATAAATGAGGCTGCCTACTGGCTTTCGAGATGGATGGAATTCATTACAAGGTCTGCAATGTCCAAAACTTGCATCCTAAGTCCCCACTCAAAGCCATGGTGGAATGACTTCCTGACCAAGGCCTTTAGGGAAAAACAGGCAGCCCATGCCTCTTACAAGAAGTCGCCTTCACAAGAGTCATACACTAAATTTTCCAAAGCAAGGATGGATTTCCAGAAGAGGAAACAATTTTCTATTGACAATTTCATGAATGGCCGGCTATCCAGGGGAAAACGTGTGTGGTCCACTAGTCATACTTACACCCCTCTATCTTTTGATGTCCAGGAATGGTGTGAGCATGTGCTCCGTATTAAGCGAGATCACCGTGAGTCCGAAGCATATCCTTGGAACGAAGCGTTTAACATGTCTTCACCTACTAGTAATACAGAAATTTCCGAAGAACAACTAATAAAAATAATAAATTCTCTACCTGACAAGTCCACCATAGGAATTGACGCAATACCTCTTTTTAGTCTAAAAATTGCTTCTTATTTCATCAGCAAAGAGCTCACTCAACTCTACAACAAAGTTCTCAAATTTGCACAGGTACCTTCAAGCTGGTTATCATACAGAGTCGTGGCAGTTCCGAAAAAGCCTCATGTGAAAAGACCGGCTGACTTCAGGCCAATATCAATTGCCTCTCCCTTCCTGAAATGCCTCGAGAAGTGCATCTATAATGATGTAGCACTCGCAATCTTTGCGCATAGGCCAGAACATACCCATTATGCCATGCCTAATAGATCTACCGTAACCTGCCTACAGTCATTATCACAGAAAATACTTCAGGCCTGGAATGACAACGAAGATCTTCACACCATCTTTCTGGACATGAAAGCTGCTTTCGACTCAGTCCAGATAACACCCCTTCTTGCCTTACTTGAAAGATTCTACGGGATATCCGGAAATATGCTCGAGATCCTTAATAATTTGCTATCTAGGAGAATGCTTCACTTCAAAGGTGATGGCATTACAGTCACTAAAAGCGTCGAAGTCGGGATCCCACAAGGTGGTTGTCTCTCAGCCTTGTTATTTGCAGCAATTTTCGTTCCACTAATGGATCAAATTCCAGCCTTCCTATCGTATGCTGATGATATTGTTTGCTACTTGCCATGCAGACGCCATGTTGGTGATGCACAAGAAAGACAAACCGCCTCTGAATCTGTAAACAGCTACCTAAATACATTCTATAAGTATGCTAAATTTTTTGGCCTGTCAGTCAATCCAGAGAAGTCAAACTATCTCATCTTTACGCCAAGTCGAATGACTTCTACTGATACTGCATCTTCTCTACTTCCGGAATTGGCAGGAAAGGTCCTGACTCCCACAGACAGCGTCAAATTCCTAGGAGTAATCCTTGATGCCAACCTCACATTTAAAAAACAAATCCAAGCACAGTATTCCAAAGCCCTAAGAGCGTTCTGGGGAATGAAAATTGATCTGTGCAAAACGCACAATAAGAAAATAATCAAGAAGTACCTTGCAACTTACTTCTGTAGTGTGCTCTCCTATGCCGTGGAGGTTTGGTCGGCGGCACCACCCACCAGCCTCAGGAAACTATGGGGCCTCGAATTCTGGGTGCTGAAGTGGGCCAACTTGTGGTCGCACCAGAACTACACAACATCTAAATCTACTCTCTGTTGCAACCTGCAATATACGCCCATAGTCCACAGAGCCCATGTGCTAAAAATAAAGTCATTCCTTCATCTGTGCTCAGCTAAGCAGGATCACATCAACATCTGGAACACGGTTGGTTGGCGTTTGCCAGGCAGACATCTCCGTAGTACTCCCTCCCTGTGCTCAAGGCTCCAGCGGTTACAGAATTTCAGTAGACACTTCCCTAATGTGACTCTGGACACTCTCAACTCGCTCAACATCGACATCGACCTGTGGACTATAGACAAGGCATATCGCGATAGCATCTTGGCCCATCTTGCTGTTTGTAAAGGACATTTATGTGAGTGCCGATCTTAGTTAGGCGATCTCATTTCATGTTCTGCTAAACTTGTAGTTCTTTTTCGCTGTAATTACTACTTCATTCATTTTTACATTTTGGTTATCATATTTGCTTTTATCTATTAATTATTATTTAGTTATTATTATTATTATTATTTTATTTATTTATTTATTTGTTTATCATTTATTTTTTTTTTTCTATTATAAAACAAAATCACTTGTATAAACAACGAATTGTAAGATTCCTCTGGATTTCTGTGTACGGAATCATTATTGTATAAAATTTATGTTAATAAAGAATCTTATTATTATTATTATTAAGTCTGTCATCCTTGAGTGGAATCCCAGTTCAAAGCACACCACATAACACCCTCAATTCTTCAAAGGGAGTGATCATTGAATGGGATGTATTGAACGTTCCTGAAGATAAAATAGTCCAGGAACTTAAAGAACAAAAAGTCACCCAGGCAAATAGAATCATGATCCGAAAAGACGACAGTTTAGTCCCTACCCGGAGTATAATTTTAACTTTCAGTTCTCCAAACCTACCAGCTTCAGTCAAGGCAGGATATCTAAACTGTCGCGTTCGGCCATATATTCCTAACTTCCTAAGGTGTTTTAAATGCCAGAAATTCGGCCATTCCCGGACAGCATGCCGCGGAGACGCAACATGTGCAAACGGTGGGTGTAACACTCACACACAAACAGAATGAAAGGCACCAACCCCACAGAGTCCAAATTGCAAGGGCAACCACCCGGCATACTCCAAAGACTGCGACCTCTGGAAGTTGGGAAAAAAGATACAAAAGTATAAAGTTTAAAATAAAGTTTCCTAACAAGAGGCAAGAAAACAAGTAAAATTAAGTAATCCAAAATGCACTTTTAATGTCTTGACCAGCACTGCCTATGCTACTTATAGTTACCAATCAGTAGCATGTCAGACAGAAGTGTCCATCCCTCCAGACACATAGATCTCAGACTGGGCTTGATCAATCCTCTCGGTCCAATATCCATCTCCATCAAAGGCAGTCGATCAATGCAGTAATACATCACTGACAGTTCCATCCCAGAGACTTCCCCATTGTCAAGAAGTGGAAAATTTGCAAAAATTAGATCCAGTTGAGCTGAAACAATCTCGCCCCTCAAGCATGGACACTGATGATACCACCAACTCAGAAGATTTGCTTGAAATATATGCAGATATGGAAGAAATATATGGAAGAAAGCAATGACTCAAGACGCCCAAACTTTTCAAGAAAAGAAAAATCAAAACTCGACAGATATAAACAAGCCACTCACAAAAAGCAGACAGACCCATCTTCCACTCACAAAACCAAATAATGGAACAAATCATACAATGGAAATGCAGAAGTTTTCGCAGCAATATTAATGATATCTATGAACTAATTCACCGTTACAATCCTTCTGCCATATGCTGACAAGAAACGAATTTAACAACAAAAATATCTATTTCTGTCAAAAATTATACTATCTACAGACAAGATCGATCTGATAATAACAGTCCATGGAGGAGTAGCCGTACTCGTGGACTTACGTGTTCCCTCAAGACACATTCCATTGTAAACACAATTGGAAGCTGTTGCCACCCGTGTAGTAATTGGTATCACTCTGACACTGGTCTCAATTTATCTTCCGCCGAACCAATCATGTACAATTCACCAAGTGGAAAACCTTATTTCTCAGTTACCTTCGCCTATTTGTTTATTAGGAGATTTTAATGGACATCATCCATTATGGGGTTCTCTGGTCTCAGATGGACGTGGTGAACTTGTTGAAATGTTACTTGACAGAGAGAATCTGACACTATTAAATACTGGCTTACCGACATATATCCATCTTCCTACTGGGTCAACCAGTGCAATAGATCTCTCAATTTGCTCTCCGATCCTCCCAACTATAGAGTGGGCAGTACGTGACAATCCTCTAAACAGTGACTACTATCCACTGATCTATAGTATTCAAACCACCCATTCCAAACAAACTGAAACAAAAACAAAATGGAAATTTTCCAAAGCAAACTGGACGAAATTTACCAGTCATGTATCTTTTGATGATGACGTCATAGTCTTCTGCTATTAACACTGTCACCGATCATATCGCCATGCAAATACTAACAGCTGCAAAAGCCGCCATCCCACAGTCTCAAATAAGGAACCATCGGCATACCAATCACTGGTGGAATGGTGATTGTAACAAAGCGAAGAGAGAAAAAACGCAGCATGGAACACCTTCCGCAAACATCCCACCACTGTCAACCTTATTAACTTCAAGAGACTGAGAGCCAAAGCTCATTATATCGGGCGAAAGGTGAAAAAAAGACTCATGGATAAAATTTGCCTCCTCAATCAACAAAGATAGTGATACCCGAGTAATCTGGGAAAACATAAAGAAACTGAATGGTAAATATAATATGTTGCCTTCTCTTGTTATTAATTGGAATGAGAAGGAGATCTCATCTGCTGATGAAATTGCCAATGCCTTAGGAACGATGTTTTGTGAATTGTCCACCTCAACTGCATATCAACCATCTTTTCAAAAAACTAAAGTTGAAGCTGAGAAAAGGAAACTGAACTTCCAAACTATGTTTTTTACCCTATAACCAACCACTCACAATATCTGAACTGGAAGAATCTATATACACCTCAAGAAATAGCTCTCCTGGCCCTGATGGAATTTACAATATAAGGATTCTGCGCCTCAATCAGAAATCACTATTTTCATTGCTAAAATTTTACAATAGGATATTCTCAGAACAGGTATTGCCCACTTTCTGGAGACATTCTTACGTAATAGCCATACCTAAACCCGGAAAAGACCATTCGATTCCTAACAACTATAGACCAATTTCTCTTACCAGTTGCCTGAGTAAAACTTTGGAAAAAATGGTTCACCATCGACTCACCTGGTACCTTGAATCCAAAAACATAATCAGTAATAATCAGTTTGGCTTCCGAAAGAATAGATCTTCCCTAGACCTCATGACCAAAGCTGAATCCAACATAAGAAATGCATTCATCAGAAAGCAACATCTCGTCATGATATGCCTTGATATAGAGAAGGCCTTTGATATCACATGACGCTACGGTATCCTAAGAGATCTCCATTCTATACATATGCGAGGACATTTACCATATTTTATTCAAAGCTTCCTTCGGCACAGATCTTTCCAAGTAAGGTACCGGCAGGTTTTATCTCAAACATATATTGAAGAAGGAGTCACACTGTTCTTAGTGCCACTCTGTTTGCAATACGAATAAACAACATCACAAACAGCATTCCAAACACCGTTGACTCGTAGCTCTATGCAGATGATCTCACCATATCCTGCCATTTCCAGAATATGAACTATATTGAATGGCATCTACAGATATCCATTAATAACATTGAATTATGGATTGCGCAAAATGGATACAAACTGTCTAGCCACAAATCTACAGCCATACATTTCTGCACCAAGCGCAGAATGCATCCTGAACCTGAGTTGCATTTGGCTAATCATCCTCTACCAATTGTGAACAGTATTAGACTCCTAGGGCTAATTTTTGATAAGAAGTTAAACTTCCAGGAGCACATCAAGTATCTAAGAACCACTTTCACCAAGAAAATGAATATACTCCGGGTCATCTCCATACATTTTGGGGTGCCGATCGTTATACCCTGCTCCACTTATATAAATCTCTAATTAGATCTCGACTAGACTACGGAGCACCTGTTTATGACTCAGCTAGGGAAAGCACCTTGGCCCGTCTTGCGACCAACCAACACTCTTCTCTTAGGATAGCCCTAGGTGCATATAGAACATCACCAGTTCAAAGTCTTTATATTGAGGCTCACGACCCTCCACTTAGCATCAGAAGAAAGATGTTGCTGATGAGCTACTTAGCTAAAATTAAAAGCCTGACTACGCATCCTGTTTGGCCACCGTTATATAATCCCCAATGGAAAGCCCATTATGCAAATAAACCTAGAACAATTCGGCCTACTGGTATCAGGCTGCAGAATCTAACCGAAAGCTGGAATATTCAGCTTGATAATATCCATAGAGAATCAAAAGATCCGGATCCCCCGTGGACTAACTTCACACTTTCTTCTGATGAATACTTTGAGCAATGGGGTAAAGGTTCTATATCAAATATTAACATCGAGCAACTACATATTGCTCACTCACAAAAGTACCCCCACTTTACCAAGATCAATACTGATGGTTCAAAGTCTGACAATCCAGCGGGTGCAGCTGCTGTCTTCCCTAATAAAACTGTTTCCATTTCACTTCCAACCGAATGCAGCAGCTACACTGCTGAGCTCCATACCATTAAGCTTGCTCTAGAAAACATCTCGCCACTGTCAATAAATAAAAGAACCACTTGCACGAAGAAAATGAATATACTCTGGGTCATCTCCAGTACATTTTGGGGTGCCGATCGTTATACCCTGCTCCAGGGTATAACTATCGGAAAAAGTATAATATATACTGATTCACAGAGTGCTCTTTTAGCTTTGAAAAGCACTTCCCCACTTTAATAAAATCCTTTATTAAAGCTCATAAAGCATAAGCTGATGTGTCTTCATGAGCATCAGAAAACTGTTATCTTTTCGTGGATCCCTGGCCACAGCGGTATTCCAGGAAATCAATGTGCAGATAATGCTGCAAAGCATCCTTCCATCTTATCCTCAATAAATGACCTAGTCCCATATCCTGATTATAGACATAACATACGGAGAACATCTATGGAATAATGGACACCTGTGGAAAATGCAAACAAATAACAAGCTATTCCAAATAAAACCTGAACCACAATTATGGACTTCTAGCATTCGTAAAAATAGAAAAGAAGGAGTAATCTTAGCCAGAACTCGTATAGGTCACACTCACCTCACACATCTCTATCTGCTTGCAGGAAACGATCCTCCGCAGTGTGCACACTGCTCGCAACCTCTTACAGTGAAACATATACTCCTTGAATGTACTTGTTCAGCAATGCCCGACGAATGTCTTTTAGTTTCATCTCAGATCTACAACAACCTCTCTCTCTAAATAGCATAATAGGTAAAAAAGCAAATCTCTCTGAATTCTTTTTCTATTTGAAACAAATAAAACTGTATGACCATTTCTAACTGCTCACTGTGCAGTTATCATAAGTGACTTAATTAATTTGGGAGGCGCAATATGGCCTAAGTAGCCCTTGTGCCTGAAAACACCACCACAACAACAACAACCCGAGTTTCCATGAGAAAAACTTGGCTACTCTTCCCTGAAACCGGCGAATTCTGATATGTTGTGAAAAAATAAAGCTCATTAACAATTCCTCCCTTTATTGACGCGATTCAAACTTGGATAGTTTACACCCGGTATGGGGAGGGTGGTAATTATATCTACCTGCTACCGCGAGAACACTGAAGAACATGTATCCAAATCAATGTATAGTATCAAGAATGATACTATACATAGATTGAGAAATTCCTATTTTGAAGCTTCTGATGAAAAACGTTTATCAAAATTATAAGTGATTAAAAGTTATTGGCTTTCAACAATCAACCAGAAACGGTTAATGGAACTCCCTATTAAAATTGAGTTGTCAAAAGAAGCTGATTTTCCAGATGGCTTGGAAAATTTCACTTGAAAAAAGTTAAACAAGTTAATTAGTATTTGGAAATATGATCTTTTAATCATAAACAGTTTAAAATGTACAGAACGACTTTAAAATAAAAATCCGCGTTCGTTCCAACAGTATTATGCAATTTTATTTGACGAAAGAGCGCGTTGAAGTTTCCCCAAAACTTCTAGCTGGCCGTCCTTTAGTAGTAGTAGTAGTGGCATGTGATGCAAGAAAGCAAGTGTATGAGCTTATGCAGCATCAGCCAAAAAAAAAAAAAAAAATCACACCATTCCCTCGAAATGCCTGTCCAGGTTCCTTCTTAAATTTATTCACCCTATCAACTTCCACAACGACAGATGGAAGTTTGTTCCAGCAATTAACCACCCGATGGCTAAAGGTAAATTTCCGCACATCTCTTCTACATCTGTCTTTTCTTAATTTTAATTTATGCCCCCTTAGGTTCGTAATCTGAACAAGTGGAAAGGATCCCAACAGAATTTAGCGTGCTCAACCCATTCAAGGCCTTATACACCTCAATCAGATCACCGCGCAGGTGCCTAGTCTCCAGCCACTGCAATTTGCAGAACTTAAGCCTCTCTTGGTAAGAGGATCCCTTCATTACCCTCACCAATCTTGTTGTCCTTCTCTGTACACGTTCAAGCAAATCTACATCCTTCCTAAAATGAGGCCTCCAGACCTGTACTCAAGGCGCGGCCTGACCATTGCCTTATACAGAGGGACAATCACCTCCTTCTCCCTATTAGCAAAATTCCTATATATCATTGACAAAACCCCATGACCTGCCTTGGCAGCCTGTCTGCATTGCTCAGAAAACTTCATATCTGACTGCACAATTATTCCCAGGTCTTTTTCATTTTCTACCACCTTAAGTGTAGTACCACACAGTTGGTACGTTTGTCTGGGCTTACTTCTACCCATATGCAGTACTTTGCATTTGTCAAGGTTAAACTTCAGTTGCCACTTCTTAGCCCATCTGCCCAAATTTTATAGATCCTGCCAACCTTTGTATCATCTGCAAACTTCGATACTAAGCCTGATATACCTTCATCAATATCATTGATAAATATACAAAACAGAGGACCCAACACCGAACCCCGTGGGACTCCACTAATAACATTAGTCCACGAAGAGCAGCACCCATTAATTACCACCCTCTGTCTTCTCCCACTCAACCATCCTTTTATCCATTGTAGCAACTTACCCTTAATACCATTCTGCTCCAATTTGTACAGTAGTCTTCCATGTCAAAAGCTTTCCTGAAATCTAAATATATGATATCAAAATTATTTTTTGCATCCAATTCCTTTGTAACCACATCATAATGTCCTATCATATTTGTCAGACAAGTCTTTCCCTTAACAAACCCATGCCGTGTCTGAATTATTGCTGCAGTCTTGTCTAAATGATCCTGCAATGCATCTTTAACCAGTGACTTCATTATTTTACCCGGAACAGAAGTTAAACTAACTGGTCTGTAATTACTCGTGTCACCCTTCGATCCCCCTTTCTGAATTGGGGATACATTTGCACATCTCCAATCCGTGGGGACCTCCTCTGAGTCCAAAGATGCTCTCATAATTATGGCTAAGGGTTTGCTTAGTTGCTTTGCCGCCTCCTTTAATATAACTGGATAGATCCCATCCACCCCAGGTGCCTTTCTTATGTTTAACTTCAACAATTTCTCCTCCACTTTGTTCTCAGTTATTAAAAAATCATTAAGCACCCTGCTACAATTTGATAACCTTCTGCCATTTTCAAACCTTAATAACTCTTCATTTGTGAATGTAGATGCAAAATACTCATTCAGTTTGTTTGCTATCTGAGCAGGATCATCAACAGTCGAACCATCGATATCAAGTGGACCAATCAGATTCATCCCCTTCCTTTTAGAGTTTATATAAGTAAAGAAATCCTTGCTGTTTTTCTAAGCATCTTTTGCCAAGGATTTCTCGTAATCTGCCTTCGCCTGCCTAACTTCCTTTGTGACCTGATTACAGAATAGCTTACATTTGCCATAGGCTTCTGAGTCGCTTGATAATTTATCTGCATCCCATTTTTCTTCTCTGCCACGAGTCTCATTATTTCTTTTGATAACCATTTAGGCATAAACCTTGAACAATATTTCTTAATAGGTATGAAACTTTTAGTAGCTTCCACAATTAATTCCTTGAATGCTTCCCACTTAGAATTTTCTGTTGGTAACATCGTCAGTTGATCCCACTGTACAGAATTTAAAAACTGTCTGAGACCACTGTACTCACCTTTACGGAAGCAAAAACCCTTTCCTTTACCCCTGATGGTAATTATATCTTTAAGTAAATCCCACATCAGTACACTGTGATCACTGCCACCTAGTGGTTCCTTTATCTGCAAATTCTTAATACACCCATGCCTATTTTATATCCCTATTACTGCCCTATACCTAACTATGTGATCTCTGTAGTTTACAATTGCATCATAGGGATTATGTGTTGGAACACATTTTGCAGAATATTGTATAAAGCGGTGGTTAGGCAGATCTTGAATACCGCATACACAAATTCTTCATTAGTCTCTAGAAAAAAAAAAAGGTGAAATAATTTCATTTACAATACAGTAATAATGATTAAAATATAAAGATATTTTTATTTTTAATTATTTTAATCAAGTATAAAAGTACTGATGCCAATGTTATTATACTTATCATTCTTGTTAAGTCGAATGGATTTAATAGTATTGGTTTATAGCGTGAAAAATTTTCGAGCCGTGATATAAAGAATTATGAAAATGATTGCTTTCTACCCGTTTTTAAATTAGCATTAGCAGACACATACGTATCACGAGGCATATGAGGCAAGAAAGCAAGTTTAGTCAGCTTCAGCCAAAAGAATAAAATAAACTTCCCATTTCACCTATTCATTCGAGTTAGTCCAGTTCTTCCGTGAATTTATTTAAGCTATCAACTTCCACAAAGACAGATGGAAGTTTGTTGCATAGCAATCAACCACCCGGTGGCTAAATTTATGGACCAACCATTGGAATTAAAAAAGAAATTATATATATAAAAAAAAAAAAAGAAGCTAAAATCGAACTTTCTGTAAACTTAGGAAAAATACCATACTTAGCAAAGTTCAGGGTATGGCTAAAAATATATAAGTTTGTCTTTTACAAGAGTATTTTCATTTTGACTCAATTTTGAAAAGATTAGGGAGATCGGACGTCCCTGTTTTTTGCGACTGTCTGGATTTTGGGTATGATAGCCTGGTTTCCTCAGAAAAAAGTTTTGGGTTAGCTGTTTTGTACTGATTTTCGTATAAAGTCGCTGTTTTTCTGAAACTAAATATATGATGTTAAAATTAATAATAATATATCATTTTGTTAATTTAACAAAACTAACATTTTCGAAATGCGAAGACGTTATGAAAAACCGTTAATATAAACTCTATGTTCTACTGTATATTCAAGTACTTCTTATTCACTTATTGTGCTGATTTCGTGGCTTAAATAACGAAGCAAGCAAAAGAAAAGGCCTCATACAATTACTGATAAAATAGAGAATCAGACATTGTATTTCCACATCATTCAGTCAAAATGCCTCTGTGTAAATTCGTTTATAAGAAAAAATATTCGATGGAACAGACATTTAACAATTAAAAAAAAAAAACACTTAAATCTAATGCTAAATCAAATTTTTAACATTACATTTAAGTCATGTCACGCATATTAACATTATGCGAGATTAAAATTTCCGGGATTAAAATCCTTAGTATCCACACCCGAATATCCGCTAACTCAGCCACGGGATGAAATAACCTATCAAAGTTCCTCGCACTTAGACTAAACTTGAACAGGGCCTTTTCCACTCGGTGTTGGGAGGACGGTGATTAACACCACAGTGCTAACCGGGCAAACAGCCTCGATGGTAGCCTAGTTTCACGACTGCAAAATTGTCACTGCAAGCAGGACCGTGTCAAGCTATCGCAACGCCTGGATACAAACAGCAAAATCTGCCGCTCATGAAAGGGACGCAGTAAAACTACTATTTTGCTTTTCCTGGTAGCTAATACACAGTCCTCACATCATATGCTTAAAAATAAATCTTTTTTTTTTTTTTTTTTTTTTATCGAGCCCTACGAAGCATCAATATATTGTGTCTGTAATAATACAGACACAATACATTGTGTCTGTACTATTACATGCTTCGTAGGACTCGTCTGTATTATTTATTAATTTATTTTTTTTTGTATTTGCTCTTTACTGGTTGAAAAACAATTTTTCTAGAGATAATCATAAAACATTCTCCCCAAACCGACTAAATGCTACATTGTGAAAAAGTGGATAAAGCTCCTACTGTCAAGATGGAATTCGAATCCAAACCTTTTGAGTAGGCGAAGGACTCGAAACTGAGCCAATATATATATATATATCTATATTTCAATGTCTTTACATTACGCTAATGGCGGGAATATTTTCTCTTTGAACATATGGAACAGGCGGGTATATGGGATGTGTTAGGGTAACTAAGAATAAGAATAGGTGCATGTATAGTTGCATGTATACCAATGCTAGAAGTACAGTAAATAAATTTGATGAATTTGAAGTGTTGGTCAAGACATCAAATGCGGATATTGTTGGGATATCAGAGACGTGGTGTCACACAGATATCTGGAATGCAGAATTGGAATTTGGGGAGTACAATGTGAACAGAAAGGATAGACAAGATAGGAAGGGAGCAGAGGTTATAGTAATATAAATAGTAATCGTTGCATGTGATTCAAGAAAGCAAGCGTATGATCTGTTAATTATGTTGTTAATTAAGAAAAACATAAAACCAAAAGAAGTGCATCCAGTTGATATAGATGGAAAGTGTACTGTTGAGTCACTTTGGTGTGACATAAGCACTGCGAAAGCAGAAATAAGAGTAGGAGTGTGTTATACTCCTAATGACTCGAATGAGTACAATGAACAATTGTACAGAGAAACAGAGTGGAATAGTAAATCAGAATGTCTTATAATGGGGGATTTAAACTTCCCAAATATTGACTGGAACTTGTGGTTTGGTCACTCGCACAATAGTAAGACTTTTGTGGATTTATTGGATGATTGTTTTCTACAGCAGCATGTTCGAGACTCAACAGAGAGAGTAATACTCTTGATCTGGTAATCAGCAGTGATTATTCGTGTATTAAGAATTTGCATATAAGGCAACCACTAGGTGGCAGTGATCACAGTGTACTAATGTGGGATTTACTTAAACATATAATTACCATTGGGGGTAAAGGAAAGGGTTTTTGCTTCCGTAAAGGTGAGTACAGTGGTCTCAGACAGTTTTTAAATTCTGTACAGTGGGACCAACTGATGTTACCAACAGCAAATTCTAAGTGGGAAGCATTCAAGGAATTAATCGTGGAAGCTACTAAACCTATCATACCTATTAAGAAATATTGTTCAAGGTTAAGGCCGAAATGGTTATCTAATGAACTAATGAGACTCGTGGCAGAGAAGAAAAATGCACGGGATGCATATAAATTATCAAGCGACACAGAAGCCTATGGCAGATATAATCTAGACTGTAATCAAGTCACAGAGGAGGTTAGGCAGGCGAAGGCAGATTACGAGAAATATTTTTTTTATTTTTTTTTTTTAGTTAGATGTTGGCTCATCGGCTTCTGTGGCCATAATGCACCTCCTAAAATTTTTGTATTTTACTCTGATCCAAGCCTCAGGCGGGATTCGAACTCGCAACCTTTAGGTTGCCAGTCAGGCACTTTACCCACCTGGCTAGCCCGGTCAGCAGAAATCCTTAACAAATGATGCTAAGAAAAACAGCAAGAATTTCTTTACTTATATAAACTCTAAAAGGCAGGGGATGAATCAGATTGGTCCACTTGATATCGATGGTTCCAATGTTGATGATCGTGCTCAGATAGCAAACAAACTGAATGATTATTTTGTATCTTAAATCACACATAAGGAGTTATTAAGGATTGAAAATGCCAGAAGGTTATAAAATTGTAGCAAGAGTGATTAAGGATTTTGTAATAACTGAGAGCAAACTGGAGGAGAAATAGTTGAAGTTAAATGTAAGAAAGGCACCTGGGGTGGATGGGATCTATCCAATTATATTAAAAGAAGCGGCAAAGGAAGTAAGCAAACCCTTAGCCATAATTATGAGAGCTTCATTGGACTTAGGGGAGGTATCCATGGACTGGAGATGTGCAAATGTGACCCCAATGCACAAAAGGGAATAGATGGGTGACACGAGTAATTACAGACCAGTTAGTTTAACTTCTGTTCTGGGTAAAATAATGGAGTCACTGTTTAAAGATGTATTCCCGGATCATCTATACAAGACCGCACCAAGAATTCAGACACAGCATGGGTTTGTTAAGGGAAAGTCTTGTCTGACAAATTTGATTGGATATTATGATGTGGTTACAAAGGAACTCGATGCAAAAAATAATTTTGATATCACATACTTGGATTTCAGAAAAGCTTTTGACACTGTTGCGCATGGAAGACTGCTGTACAAATTGAAGCAGAATGATATTAAAGGAAGTTGCTATATTTGATAAAAGGATGGTTGAGTGGGAGAAGACAGAGGGTAGAAATCAATGGGCGCTGTTCTTCGTGGACTACCACAGGGATCGGTGTTGGGTGCATTGTTGTTTTGTATATTTATCAATGATATTGATGAAAGTATATCAGGCTTAGTGTCGAAGTTTGCAAATGATACAATGTTTGGCAGGGTTGTTGTTATTGACAGTAATGCCAGCGTGCTAGTACAACAGGATTTAAAAAATTTGGGAAGATGGGCTGAGAAGTGGCAGCTGAAGTTTCACATTGACAAATGCAAAGTACTGAATATGGGTAGAAGTAACCCCGGAGGAACGTATCAACTGTGTGGTACTACACTTAGTGTGGTAGAAAATGAAAAAGGCCTGGGAGTAATTGTGCAGTCAGATATGAAGTTTTCTGAGCAATGCAGACACGCTGTCAGGGCAGGTCATGGGGTATTGTCAATGATACACAGGAATTTTGCTAGCAGGGAAAAGGAGGTGATTGTCCCTCTGTATAAGGCAATGGTCAGGCCACGTCTTGAGTACTGCGTAGATGTCTGGATACCTCAGTTTAGGAAGGATGTAGATTTTCTTGAGCGTGTACAGAGAAGGGTAACAAAATTGGTGAGGGGAATGAAGGGATCCTCTTACGAAGAGAGGCTTAAATTCTGCAAATTGCAGCGGTTGGAGACTAGACACCTGCGAGTTCATCTGAATGAGTTGTATAAGGCCTTGAATGGGTTGAGCACGCGGAATTCTAATGGGATTCTTCTACTTGTTCAGATTACGAACCAAAGGGGGCATAAATTCAAAAATCGGAAAGACAGATGTAGAATACATGTGCAGAAATTTGCCTTTAGCCTCAGGGTGGTTAATTTCTGGAACAAACTTCCATCTGTCATTGTGGAAGTTGATAGGTTTAATAAATTTAAGGAGGAACTGGAGAAACATTTAGAGGAAATGGTTGTGTGAATATTTTTTTATTTTTTTTATTTTTTGCTATTTGTACAAAGTGATCATCTGTTTGGAAGAAACGTAACGCCCAGAGCGAAGAGAAAATCAAGTTTTTTAAATTGCCAAGAAGCAATATTTGTAATGTGCTTGTTCCAAGAGAGATTAGAAGTCAGGGTAATCCCCAAAAGAGGTGTATCATCTTGCCTTGAAATTGAAGTGTCACCAAAGATAAGTATAGCGGCAGAAGAATCCTTTTTGCCAGATATAAGACAAGTCTGACTTTTAGAGGGATTGGAGTCAACTAAGTTGTATTTGCCCACTGGAGAATTAACTGGGGATTGGCATTTAAGGAATTGATAGCGGATATTCGAGAAGGTGAAGCTGATTGAGCAGAATAAGGTTTCTCAAAATGGAAAGTGGGATGCAATGTGCTATCATCGGCAAAACTATGGATCGGATTTCCAGTGAATGGAAGAAGGTCATTAATATACAAGAGAAAAAGAGTGGGGTAAAGAACTGAACCTTGGGGAGACACCGGCATTGGCGGAGAAGTTAGATGACAGAGAGCCATCTACCGTCACCGTCAGTGAGCGATCAGAGAGAAAACTGGATAACCAATTACAAAAAAAAGTTGGAAAACCATAAGATGGAAGCTAGTTTAGAAGACATATTCCAAACACGATCGAATGCTTTTGTGATGTTAAGAGAAAATGCTTGTGGTTCATCGAACTTTTCCTTTGAATTTGTATATAGATGGGTAGCATAAGCCAGAATATCACTAGTGGATTCACACTGACGGAATCCATACTGGCGATCGTTGATCAGACAGCAGGTTTCTTGGTAGTTTAAGAGTTGGAAGTTAAGTGATTTCTCCATTACTCTAGAAAGAGTAGAAGTAATTAAAATGGGACGATAATTGGATGGGAGGGATTTGTCACCCTTTTTAGGAACTGGCTGGATATGAACAAATTTCCAAGCAGAAGGAAAAATATCTTTGGAATAAGAAAGTGAAAAAAAGGCGGAAAAGAATATGAGTAAGTTCAGGAGCACAGGTTTTGACAACAAGTGGAGAAATACCATAAAGACCTGGAGCTTTCTTAGCATCAAGATTCGTCAAAATCCTTCTGACATCCATTTGACGGAAGACCATAGGAGGCATTGAATGGAGCGTGTTGGGAATGGTAGGAGGTGTTTTACCAAGATCATTAATACATGAGTTTGAAGAAAAATGGGATGCTAGCAGGTCAGCTTTATCCTTGGCTGAAGTGTGACAACAGAACCATCTGGTTTTGACAAAGGTGGGAGCAAAGATGGTCAAAAGTCGCGGCCAATAGCTTTGCAAGAGGCCAGAATGCTCGGCTACAATTAGGGCAAGAAGCAAGTTTTCTACTCTTAACCTGTTTAAAATCTAGTTTGGACTGATTAATAACTGCTTTACGATTGTTGCGAGCTTTGGTGTAGGCAGAAAATGAAACTGAAGAATTAGAAACAAACCAATTACGATATGCAACGTTGTTCTTTTGAACAGCATTTATTGGAAAACCAAGGTTTAGATAAAGGAAGAGATTTTAAAGTGGAGTGTGGGATAAAGGATTCCATTCCTACAACAATAATTTCACTGCACGATCTGAGCAAACGTTGACATTATAAATTTTGAAACAATAATCTGACCAAGGAAAAGAAGAAAGGAAATCTCGCAGGTCATCCCATTTTGCATTCTTGTAATGCCAAACAATACGAGGTTGGGAATAGCCATGAGATAAAGGCTCCATTGGAGAAGAGACAATCACCAAGTTGTGATCTAAGGTGTCTAAAAGACCACTCACTTCAACCATGTACTTAGAAGGGTTGTTTGTGAGAAAAAGATCAAGCGTGTTGGCTGTATGGTTAGGATTGTCCGGTATTCTTGTAGGTAAATGAACAACCTGTGCAAGGTCATTTGTAGTTGCAGAAGCCTCAGCATCTCGACCAGCTGGGTCGGTGTGACTAGAAAACGGAAGCCAGCTGGAGTTGTGAACATTAAAATCACCAAGGAAAATTACCTCACTGTTAGGAAAGTTGGACTGGAGAAAGTCAATTTTTGCAAAGAGCGGAAATTAAAGAGCTCCGAGTGATTATTGTAGTTGGGAGAACGGTAGAGACAAGAGATGAATTTGACACAAAGAGGTAGAGAGATTTTAAGCTAGAGAAGATCGATAAGAGGAGATTCCAAACT
Organism: Mastigoproctus giganteus; assembly: GCF_048544385.1. Lineage (NCBI taxonomy): Eukaryota > Metazoa > Arthropoda > Arachnida > Uropygi > Thelyphonidae > Mastigoproctus > Mastigoproctus giganteus. Next base: position 102,324,223 of record NC_143576.1, on the reverse strand, counting down.
ACCAAGTCTCTGACAGGGAATATCGGAACGGACATATTCACAAGTACCACCTTTGAGGCGAAAGGAATTATGTAGCAAATAATTTGGGCAAATGAGATGAGCAGTAGTTGAATCATCCGATAACTAAGATTCTATCAGAAAACTTACATGGGGTTTGGCAGGCTGCAATTGGAAATAAACATCGTTGAGATTAGAATTGAGACACGTATATTTGTGAAATGAATAAGGAAGTTTGTGGGCGGTTAAGTTCTTTTCGCAGATAAGTTTGCTGCATTAGCTTGACAATTCATGATATATTCAATAGTAAGAAAAGGTGGGGGTGGGGCATGCTGTATGAAGTAATGAAATTTTTGGTTATGGTGTAAATATGGTAAGAATATACCCAGATCCTTGTCTTAATGTGTCCTTGACAATGCCCCTTCATACACACTTCTCGGACTCCCTCCAGTCACTATCTGGCAGAGTAGAGGTAGCAAGACTATACTCTAACTGATCCGGAAGCCACCTAAGAATTTGCCAATAGGTTCGGTCCGGTGTGCTAACTAGCGGGTGGCCTGCGAACACCGTTTTAGAGCTGTACCCTCGAAGTGTAAGGAAGGTTGGATCTCGCCATGATGTCCATCATAACCTCAAAAGTCGTGAGTCATACTGCATGAATGAAGAGATGGGGAATGGTTGACCGGAACTTAGCCCTGGAGACTAAACATGGGTTCCACCACTTCAAGCCTCCAACAAGCAAAGTGGTGGTATTGCACCGTTTGATGAGCGTCATCTACCACCTCGAAGTTTTCTAATATAAAAGATGAGAAATGTAACTGGATTTGGATTTTTGCGTTCCTACAATGTGTGTGTGTGTGTGTGTGTGTGTGTGTGTGTGTGTGTGTGTGTGTGTGTGTGTGTGTGTGTGTGTGTGTGGAAAGAGAGTCTGTCTTCATTGTAACATATACTGTAGGTAAATATGATACATGAATTTCACCTTATGATAGCCATCACGGCTCTGAGGCTAGGGGTTTACTGAAGGTACTTTGTATAGTTGAATGTAGTTGAAATTATCTTATGAACTGAATCAAAAATAAAATTACAGATTTTTTTATGAACTGTGTTATGAAACTATATTGTCCTCACTGTTATGAGAGTGTGCTCCATGGCAGTAATAATCACATTACCCTAGTTTTTGCAGATGATTCTCGATATGTGCCATATAGTGTGCATAGTGTTAGGGTCGGGAGCCACCTGTGGTTTCCCACATCTGCGCCATATGTACACTGTGAAGAAATACAGAACACTGTAAATGCCAGAAAAAGTGTAGTGCGTTGAATATGTAGTTTTGTGTTGGGTTCTGTTGTGTGTCCTTGAATTTGGCTGCAGGGCCCCTAGGGGAACCCCACGTTGCACGTTGCCCGCACACACCACTAGGAGGTTGCCAGGCTGCCCATAGTTCTCTGGCTAGTCTCCGTCAGGGTCGCCTCAGCTTCCTGAGCGGAGACCAAGTAAAAAAAAAAAAAAAATAAAATAAAATAAATAAATAAATAAATTTAAAAAAATAATAATAAATAAATAAATTAAAAAATATAAATAAATTAAAAAAATAAATAAATAAAATAAATAAATAAATAAAATAAAAATAAAATAAATAAAAAATAAATAAAAAAAATAAAAAAAAAAAATAAATAAATAATAATAATAAAAAATAATAATAAATAAATAATAATAATAAAAAATAATAATAAAATAAATTAATTAATTTTTAAAAAAAGCAGCGATTAGATAGAGTGAGGTAGTACAGGGTGTACAGAAGAAGAGGGAGAATGAAAGTAAGAGTAAGGGGATATAGGCGAAGGCATCCCCAACCAGTCAATGTACACTCAGTCAATCAGGTGAAGGCGAAGAAAGGGGAAGGAATGGGGTCGAAAGTGACTGTACAATTGAGCACAGATAGAATCACCATTTGGCGCCTCTGTCATCGATATCGGCTGGTGTCCAATCCAGGGGTTTAATTCAATCCAATGGTACCTTTCAAACTCCAATCATCAGATAGTTGTCCGTTTGATGGTGTGGCGGTCAAGTTCATGACTGTCTAGTCTGGATGAAAGTCCATCATGGTCTCAGACCGTCTGTTGTCTTCCTTGGAACCGTTGTGGCGCAGGTACAGGAACTGTAGAGAAGGTTTTCCTTCGGCTGAAGAGCTCTTGTGCGAAACGCGTGAAAGCTGTATATTCCTCCCTACTATCAAGCAGGTGTGTTTCTTGGTCTTTGGGTATGTAGGTCAAGGAAGTGATAAAGGTGCAGCGAAGATCCTCATACAGGGGGCAGTCATACATGAGGTGCGACCAACTCTCAGTCCCACCACAGGTGCAAGTGGGATCATCGATGATTCCCAGGGCCGTCAGTTTGCCTTTTAATGATCCATGGCCAGTTAACAGGTATGTAGCATAAAGACCAGGTGAAAACCAGGGGGGGGGAAGTCTGGGAACACCCTTTTAATGTAAAGGAAGAACTTTCTAGTGATTTCGCCTTTGTTGGAAGTAGTCCATCTCGCTTGCCACGCCTGCTGCAGATGCGTGAGGAGACGCTTCTTTTCTGCTGTTCTGTCGTTTGCGGGGTCTGTTGTGATTTCGAGGATGGTCTTGGAATTTGCTTTGGAGAGGTGGAAGAGTAGTGCACAGCGGACCACCTCCAGATCTAGTGGCATGGCGCCTGCCAGGATTTGCAGAGCATGGGTACTGACAGTGCAGCAGGCACGAGTAGTAGCGAGCAGGATGTTTCTTTGCAGAGAGTCTAGGATTCTTCTACCACTAACAGTGTTTTCTTTCGGGTACTAGATGCCTGCTGCGTACGTTATAATCGGGGTAAATATCACTTTATAGAATAAGGACAGAGTGTGCCTATTGAGTCCCCAGTCCCGTCTGGAGACCCTGGTGACAAGGGCAGTGTAATTAAGTATCTTTCTTCTTAGGTATTTAAGACGTTGCTGGAAATTCAGTTTGCTGTCAAGTATAACTCCTAGATACTTGAGTTGAGTGGAGAATTTTATGGTCCTGTTGTCGATTTTTATCTGTGGCGGTCTGGCTTCATTGAGACTTCCTTTGAGAAGAATAGAATCTGTTTTGGCGTCAGAGATGATGAGGTTATGGTGTTTAGCCCAGTCCTGTAGCTTCTGTAGTGCCTTATTCGCCAAAGTCTCCAGTCGGGCCCTAGAATCGCCGGTAACGGTGATAATAAGATCATCTGCATAGGCTTGAGAGGTGACCTCTCCCAGGTCCATGCCAAGGAATTCATCAACGACAAGATTCCACAAGAATGGGCCCAGAACCGAGCCCTGTGGGCATCCTCTGTAGACCTGTCTGGTGATTTTCATGTATGGAGCATTGACAGTGATTGACCTGTTGGAAAGGTAGCTTTTGATGGAGTTATATAGGTTTACTGGAAGCTTTGATTGGCGCAGTCTGCCTAGGACGCTCGGCCACCAAAATGAGTCGAACGCCCCAGCAAAGTCGACAGCGATGACCAGAATTTCTTTTGGGTAATTCTTACTGCTTCAATGAGATTGTGGAGTGCATCTACAGTGGAATGCCCCGTTTTGAATCCAAATTGTCTGTGAGAAGCCATGTTTGCATTGTTGTAGTGTTTGAGAAGTCTGTAGTAGAGTAGCCTTTCATAGAGTTTACTAAGTACCGACAGGAGAGCGATGGGACGGTAGGAGTTTGGGAGTTCAGGTGGTTTCGTCGGGTTCTTCAGGATTAGTTTTACGTTGGCCGACTTCCAATCTGTTGGGTAGTGACCATCACGTAGACAGGTATTGAATAGATGAAGTATAAATTCGGGGACACACTCCACTGTTTTCTTTATAATCTCAGGCTCCAGCAGGTCCGATCCTGGACATTTCCTATCTTTGATCAGGGCTGCAGCAGTTTGTAGTTCTCCTAAGTCAAAGGGAGATTCCTGCTCTTCAGTGTGGTAAGTCTCATTCTCTGCACAGAGGGATTTTTGTTCCTGAGTGATTGGGTTTGTTGCTGGTTGTAGGATGGCGTCCAAAATGTTTGTTATGGATTGCTGCCAGGTGGTTGCTTCCGTACCCTGTAATGACTTGGTTGAAGTGGTGACCTCTCCCCTGGGTAGTTTGTTTGTGGTGATCTTGTACACCACTCCCCAGGGGTCGGTATTGCCAGTGGTGGTGACCAGGTGACGATATGTGCCAGTGTTTTTTGTTTTTTTTTCTTTAAAGTGCGTTGTATTTCGATTTTTTTTTATCTCTAGACTTCGTTTTATCTCTATTTTCATCCGCGAAATTCTAGTCACCCTACTTATGACCGAGTCCCATCCCGTACCATTTTCCAACTATTTCCCCGTTGCCTGCAGTAGTGACATGCTGTTTGGCGTGTGGATTTACGGATTTATGTCATCTTGATGTTGCCATAAAAATGTATCTTAAAAAATGTTTGTCGTTAATTTTTCCCGTAATGTAAGTAAAAAGCATTTTAGAAGCTGGCAACTGTGGTTTTGAAAGAATAAATTATGGATAATATGGCAATCTACTTTATTATTGTTATATATATATATTTATTTAAATCTAAGAAATGAGAGGAGGAATGTAACGGAAATAATAGAAGGGGGAATAAAAATATAGAAGAGAAAGCAATAAAAATTAACTTTATGATACGAATTAGTTGATCTTTTTTTTTCCTTTTCTTTTTTTTTCCAAATACGTTGTAAAATTCGTGGCACTAGAGGGCCGTATTGTATATTTTTGTTATCTTCGTTTGGTTTTCTATTCGTTCCGTGTTAAGATGGTGTTATTGCGTTCTTCAACGTTTTTATTCTGATAAACTGCTCGCTCTCCAATTTGGCCTAACAGGTTTGTTTCTTTTTACAACATAACTTCTAATTTTAGTTTTATAGTGTCTCCTTTTGAAATAGTAATGAGATATGCTATTATGTGTTATATCATCATTCTTCTCTTTCTTGGTGATTCCCTTCTACTTTTGACTCTCTCTCTCAGGGTAACTCGGGGAGTTTTTTTTTTGGCTGGTGCAGCATAAGCCTCAGGCTTCCTTGCACCATATAGATAATAATAATATGACTGCTTACAATCTCGGAAAGTTATTCAGAATAGCATATTTAAGGTGGATAGTGGTGGGTTGGCGGCTAAAACGTCTACCATAAAGTGAGTTTGATTGATTTCTTTTCATGAGTTGATAGCTTTATTTATTTTAAATAGTTATTTTGAATGTGCTTTTATTAAATGAATAATGTTTAAAATTGAAACGTTCGCTCTAGCATTATATTACGATGACATCATTTCACTCAGTCGTAAATTAACGTTTTTTTATGTATTAATATCCACCCTTCGGTAGCTTATGAATAATTTTTAGACCTTTACTATTTCCCGCTTAATAAAAGTTATTGTAATCCCTTTCGTAAGCGGAGATTTTCAGCCACTCCACTGGCTGATTATTTATTTACGTTGCGTGGCGAAACAACCGTCACTATAGTTCTGTGTCGTCTGCTTATTTTGCGCAGTGGGATTTTTACTGTACTGCGGTGCAAACCTCATTGCGCTAACTCAAGTGATTTTCCGAAAATATGTTTTAAAACTCCATTTCGCTGAACTCCATTTTACTTGGCGTTACTTCTATAAAAGTAGTGCCCACATAAAATTCTATTTTACATGGCGCTACATTTTATTTAGTGCATATCTTGTATACAGGAAGTGTGTAGCTAGCAGTTTTTCGTTAATTTTTCTTAATTTTAACTCTGAGATGTTATGTTACGTGACATTTTGTCTTCCCCGTATAAATTGCATTTCTGTTACTTGCTGTCCGAAAAAATTGCCGTTCATTTTGTTGTTTTTCAGATGTACCATACTGTTATGTCACGTAACATCCGCCACGTGCAGTCGTCGAGAAGAAGAGAGGGAACGTAGTGAGTGGGCGGAGTTACGAACTGTACGTTACTGCTTACCCCCCCCCATTCTCGACGCCATTTTGTAAGGGGTACTGCTCTCTGCAATTTTACCTTATATTTTAATAAATTTATTCTTTTTAAATTTTATTTCTTATTTTTTGCTGGTGCAGCAAAAACCTCTTTCTTCCTTGCATCATAAGGCGTAATCTGTTTGCGAATTGCAGAATTTTGATAGTATACCCCCCCCCCCCCTTCATGTCCATCGTGACAATATATATAGTGATTTCATAGGGCACCGACAGAGAGGGGCTAAACTGCCAGGAACGTTATTTTATATAATTTTCCTGATAACGTGTTAACATTTGTAAAAGCTACCATTGTGGAACGTATGAATCCCCCCCCAACACAATTTCTGATTGGTTTCGCCACTTGCCATTTGGTTGGAGTACGTTCGAATCTTAACAGAGACTTGCAAAATTCTCAATACTGGCTAATTATACCGCCTTTTCGGTTGACATTATGGTTAACCAATCTCAGGGAGTGACGCCCCCACCACTTATTTATTTATTTTTTCAATGCCCAAATAAAATGTCAACTAACTTCATGTTATGATATCGAACACTTTTGATAAATAAATTATCTTCGAAAATTAAAAGCTTTGAAATTTATTTAAGTGATTTGCTTTTATTTATATCTTTAATTATAAAACACTTCAAAAGGATGAAGTTCACAGTATCGATGTTGAATAAGACTAATTACGAAATGCTCCCAAGTTACTACAATTTTTGCGCTATTTTAACGAAAGCCAGATATGATTCGTTGTGACTATTATTCTTAGTTACATTCTTTCCGTAGAATATTCTATTGGTAGTTTAGCGTACATTGTACTGTACTTTTGTCAAAAGTCATTCAACTTCTTGAAGGGTACAAACAGCAGCGATCACAAAACAAAGAACTTGGAACTGAACATCGTACGGCTAAACTTTAGTACAGGGTGTCCCTGGGAGTGGCCGACGAAAAGTCGAAGTGAAGGACGTGATTGCTAGTCACTGTGTGTAGCCTACAAACTGTCGAAGTGAAGGACGTGATTGTACCTTACGCGTGATCCGTGGCGAGTTATAGGGAAAGGCTATGTGACGAACAGAAGGTCACGTGAAGGACGTGAAATGAGAATAATACAGTAGTTGCAATTAGAAGTAAAAAAAAAAAAAACAAGTGTGTGTGTGCCGAGCACACATAGCAAAAGTTAAGAGACTTCTTTAGACGAACATTTATCGCTTGACCGAGGATCCCGTATGAATGACGCAGGCGACGAATCTGCATGAATGGGAGCCTCGAGATATGAGATGTTCCGTTACCAAATCTAGTTTCGGCAAGCGCAGTGACATCGGATCATATTTAAAACCATTTGACTTCGATAGAGCCGGAATCACTTTGTTCTTCAGACATCCACGACAGCTGTTACAGGCCGACATTTGACTTACATCCTCATTTGGAAATGCTGTTTGAAGATGATCTCGAATTGCTACAGTCTGCACCTCGTCCTTGAACCAAAGCCGATCGCACAAGGACTGATCCGAAATCATCATCCAGGAATACTTTTAAACTGTGCTTGGATGCTTCGGTGTTTCTTAAAATCCTGTTGCTTACGCCCTCTACGTGTTGAACAATTTGATGGAGTACTTCTGGCAGTCGGTTTTGGCTTCTTCGCTTTTCGATTACGACTGGGCTCCGAGGACCTTTCGTTGTTTTTATTTGCAATATCAATTTCCATGACTCCTTCCAAATTCACTTCTAACATTTCTGGGGGGTGGGAGAATGCAAGACTGAAGATGTGGTTGGACCTTCTCCGGCTTCTTTCTTTAACTCCATCGCACGCTGTAATTTCTTTCGCTGTCGAGATAGCTTTTAGATCTCTGCTATGTACTTAATGGAGGTAGTTCCCGTGGTCGCATTGCACGTATACGTTCTCTATATACCTTACCAGTACTAGTGGCTCTTAGCCCAAGCCAATCGTTTCTTTCAATTTTCTGGTTTTATAAGGGTTTGCACACCGCTACACGATCATGAAGTCTTTAAGACGAAATCTTACAGTGTATGCAGACACTGGAGTTTCTCTGTTACTGCGAACTCAGCTGTGGTTTCAGGTGCAGTAAGTAGTCGATTGCGTTTAGAAATCAGTGTTATGGTCTTATCTTGTGCTTCCATTGTCACACACGGTTGTCCTGATCGTGGTTTGCCCTTTAAACTGCCAGTCGCCTGGAACCATCGAATGGTAGGTAGTACTCATTTAAATGAAACACCTAGTTTTTTGCTAATGCTTCTCATCGAATAACTTTATACAGAGTTATAGCATTTCTTTTTTTCAACACTGAGTTCCTTATTTCTTGCCCTGCTTAAAATTTAACCAAACACTTTCTGAATGACGGGTTTCGATTTTATATGTTACAGCTCTTACTCTTCCATTTATATTATTTCAGAACACTAGAATCATTGCATCTTCTATAATATTGAAACAATACTCCAATTTCTAGAATCACCTACAAAGTTCTATGGCCGACCGGGCTAGCCAGATAGGTAAAGTGCCTGCCTGGCAACCCAAAGGTGTAAGTGTAAGTGTATTTAGGGTCAAACGGCACAAGGGGTTCCCCCCATCTCCGCGTAGTTTACATTGTGGGTGAACCAGTTGACTGGAAAAGCCAGAGATTTAAAAGTGTATGGACTTTGTATATGTGTGATGCCTTGTACCGTTGTTCATCTGGTCATTTAGCCGCTGGGCCCCTACTGAGGCCCAACGTTGCCCCACTTACGCCCCGTGGAGGCAGACCAGGAACCCAGTAGTCTGTTTCACTCTGGCAGGTCCTGCCACTTAATTTCCTGAGATTTCGGCGGCTAGGACCTTAAAAAAAAAAAAAAAAAGAAAAAAAAAGAGACAGAAACGCGTCGACGTAGGGGTAGAATCGCTTAGTTTTGCTAGGCCAAGTTATGGGCGTAAGGTAATTTAGATATGTTAGGTTTTTGGGTAGGGCTTTCGCTAGCTTATAGATAGAGAGGGGGGGAGGCAGAAGGCTGGGGGGAGAAAGACAGAAATATGGGGCCAATAGAGTAGGTAGCCCCAGTTTTCAGTGGGACATGCCCATGTCCCACCAGAGTAGAAGATATAGGGTGGAGAGGAGAGGAGGACGAAAATGTCCCCCCTCCCCCCAGGGAAGTAGGTTTAAAGGTGAAGGAGGCTAGAGTGCCCTCTTCAGATCGCCATATGGCTATTGGCAGCTATTGTTTCAAGTTTCTTTATTCATGGGGCAAGCTCCGTCCTTGTGCTTGTGTCCCTCATCTTTAGTTGCAGCCTTTACATTGTGCTGGCTGGTGTCTCAATAGTGGTACTTGATGTCAGTCATTGTAGATGGTGATTAATGTCCTTCTCCTGATGAAGAGGTCTTGTGCGAACTGGGATAATGCTCTATATTCATCCTCAGTATCTATGAAATGGGATTCCAATCCTTTTGGTAGGTATCTTATTTTTGTTATAAGTACTCCTCTGAGGTCTTCATATTGTGGGCACTCGTACACTATGTGATTCCAGCTTTCTGTCTCCCCGCACGTACAGTTTGGGTCCTCAGTGAGTCCGAATCCGTGCAGCTTCTCATTGTAGGGTCCGTGTCCTGTTATTAGAGATGTCAAATGGTACCCTGGGAAGTACCAGGTCGGCTGTTTTGGGTAGATTTTCTGGAGGTCAGGTAGATATCTTCTGGTTATCTCACCCTTGGTGGTCTCCGTCCATCTTCTCTGCCATAATTTTAGCAGGTGGTTCTGTAATCTAGTTTTTTCCGTTTTTAGGTTGTTCGCTGGGTCAGTTGTGTAGTCCAGATGTGTGGCCGCCACTCCCCTGGATAGCAAGTATAGCAGACCTGTGCGAACGACCTCCAGGTCCAAAGGAAGCGCTCCAGCGAGTACCTGTAGTGCTGGAGTACTCACTGTACTACACGCACGCGTCGTAGTTAAGAGTATGGTCGCGGGTTCGATTCCCGCCTCGGGCTTGGATCACAGTAAAATGCAAAAACTTTGGGAGGTGCAATATGGCCATAGAAGCTGATGCGCCAACAGCTAACAAAAAAAAAAACTACTACATCAGGAGTCTTCTGCACCTTTCTGAAACATTCTCAAATTTTCTAAACATTTCCTAAATATATTCAGATTTTTTTATATTTATACGTAATTGAAAATATTTTAATATAAATTGATAAACAAGTTGGTTCTATTTTAATAAAATCTTTGAATACTAAGAAAAATGAAATGTGATTCAAAACTTTCAGGCGGGAGTGTACATAAGTTTTTGCTTTGAACGCGCTACTGATTCAAGAAGTATGATTTCGGATACTATCAGTTAGCCTGCTGCGGTTTTCAGTGATCGTCTGTATATTTTATCTATCCAAGTATGCATCACGTGGATTTCAAAATTCGGCATGAGGATGTTTTCGAGTCTTTGCTTACCAAGTTAGTCTGCCATCAATGTGCAGCAAATGCATCTCATCACGATTATTTCTGAACCCCAACATTTGTTAATCTTGTTGTTGGTAACTTACTGTAGGATCTTGCTATCGGCCTGCCTTGTGCATGAGTGTATCTAAGAGCATGACAGCTACCTTTCCCTATTTTCCTTGGCTGATCCCAACCTAGGAGTATTTCTACGATGAAGTCAAAATTAAGAATTCGAGTTTATAAACTGTCTCACAGTGCACTATACGTAATCGACATAATATTAAAATTTTATTGTGATTATTGCTGAATGCGATTAATTTAGGAAATTCAGCTGTTTCCTTCGCTATTAAAACCGCGATTGAAGTAATAAATGAACTGCTTTAGCGTTAATTTCTTAGCGGCAAAATGCCTTGGTTTTTTTTACAGAAAAACTAATTCCCTAAAATTTTAAATTCCCCAATGGAATCTTTAAAATGTTGATTTTATATAAAAATAAAAGAAAAATTAATAAAATAAAACTTTTTTTACATTGTTATCAATTGTCTCTTACTAAGCTGATTTAAGATTAATACGGAAAAACACGTCATAAATAAATAAATAAATAAATAAATAAATATTTATATATAAATATAATATAATTAACGTATTTTCACATTATAAATAAGAATTGATTCTAGCTAATTCTAATTTCCACATTAATTCATTAGAATTAATGTGGAAATTAAAAAAAAGGTGAGTTCCAGCCAAATAAAAACGATATAAATTAATGTGGAATTGGTTTTGAGGAACGACATGGTTCCACATAAGTCTATAGCAGTATTTTTCTGCTTAGCAAAAAAACAGCTATAGATTCCTGAATTTCTAATATTCATGTAATTAAGCACAAACATATAGCATGACATGGACTAGTCATGTAGAAAACATCCATCGCCGACAATTTAACAATTTGTCTACTTCCTGTCAATCATACATTTCAGCAGTTTATTTCCTACATTTGCTGGATAAATCGTTAAACCAACGCTGAAAGATTACGACTGGTAATTAATTCATTGCTAACCCTCTCTGCTTTTCCAATTTCCTTTCAGTCTGAGCTGTCTGTCTTTCTAGTCCGTTGACGCAAGTACTTTCACCACTGAAAATTCATTTACAATTTGAGGAACGCATGCTGTTTGTCGCATCTTCAGTGCTTTTCATTTTCCTGTGACATATAGGGATCGAGCCTAAAGAGTGATACTGCATGTTCACAGCCGTTCTGCTATTGCATCCACGGGAAAATGGATCTAATGTACGATTAGATCATATATTGAAATTGCAATAGGCCTAAGTCATTGTACATGTCAGGCATGGCCTCTTTCTGTATACAGTTGTGGGCAACCTGGGTTTGCTAGTTGGTGCTTCGATTTCATATTGTGGAGGCACTTTGCCATAATTTGCCTTGGTATTGCACTACTCTAATAAAAGACAGTACTCAAATGGAGAAATAAATATTTTTATTTAAAGTGTATACCACTATCCAGACACAGGTTCGTATGGCGGATTTGAAGTCTGTGGTCGAACTCACAACCTCAGTTTAGTCCCTTGTTGACAAGTATACACAGACCTGGATTTCTACTTTTTTTTTTTAAGTTAATGTGGTCAAACTGTTAACCTCACAACTTCATTTTAGCTCCGTATTGACAAGTCTATGCAGATCCGAGTTTTGATTTTGGCACAAAAAAGAACTGCAAATCTCAAAAAAGCCTGTGATAGACGCGACTAAAGCAAAAAGTTGGTAGAAAGGAAAAAAAGACAGACATACAATGGATATAAACCATTCGAGTTAAACAGAAGAGGCGACTGCAAACCAAACTCAAATCATCTCACCAAACTCGAGTTTTTAGACGCTGTTTGGAGTCCCGTTGGTGGACAGGTAGGCTTTGCGAAGACCTGACAACCTAGTGACGAGATCATCCGTGAGATGTGAGGTAGTGCAATAACTAAAGTCAACAGTTCTAGAGCAAAAGCATCAAGCTATAAAAGCTATATAGTCATTGTACATGTCGGATAAAGTACCTGTTTTTGGATGAAGGCATATGAAATTATTCTGCAGAATAAAGTTGAATATGAAAACAGTTTCAATTTTTAGGAATGTGGAGCTATTCCCTACATCACTTCTCGTATCGGGCGCAAAGGAGGTGGAGTCTTTTTAAAATCATTCAAGTCCAATGCAGAAAATTTTGAAAGGATTGCTGATAATCCCTTCAAAATCCCTTGGTTGAGCTACATAATGGCTCAACTGTCGACATCTTTAATCTTTATATCCCACCCAATTATAAAAGACACAGTTATTGAAGTTTTAAGTGTAAATTACTTCCATCCGAAAAAAACAAAGGTAAGATTCTTATTCTAGGTGACTAGCCTCCCTCTTCTGAAGATCGCTCTTATTATAGCTTCACAACATCCCTACATGCCCTATGCCTAGGAATCGTGAGACCTAGTTATATTCCGAAAACTCCTAGCGAATCTGGGAAAGTTTCTAAGGCTAATTTTTTTGTAGATGTCTTTTAACTGTCCGCATGTATGCATGCTTATGTACAATTTAATTGGCATTCTCCTCATTTCTGAAGAACTACCCCAGGCATAGGGAAAACATCATAGTAAAATGTGGATACTCCAAGGTCAGAAGTAAATAGCATTTTCAGTATTAGTTGAGATGCGAAATAGGCACAGTGCGCCATAAAATCCGCATCTAATTTAATTTCGGCGCACTTTAAAATTTAATTTTTTTTCTTGTTTGTGTTTTTGGTACTTTTTAATTATGCAGGAGTGATTCAACACTGCCTAACCGTATTTTACAGACGCGCAGTATAAACGTAACTAGTACATTTATGTATTTCTATTAAAAATAGGCAGATGAAGTGAACATTACTGCTTAATTTATGATAAATAATTAAATCTATTAATTGGTTTCGTCGTGTTATTCTTGTATATTTCAGTTTCCATAATTAAAAAAAAAAAAAAAACCCTGCTACTTCGAACTACATATACCTAAAATTTTTTTTGTCACAGTACAGGGTAGTGACAAAGTTACAATGCACAATTAAATAAGAAATAAAACTACAAAGAAAGTTTCACTCATAAATCAAACTTCGCTTTTTCCTGTCTTACTGTTTTTCAATATGATCGTTTTTTCACAGATTTCTAACAGAGATCTGAAGAGTTTAAGAAGTGAAATATGAAAGATCAATAGTCAGTCTCATGGACTTTTTCCAAATGCTGAAGAATTTTTTTTTCCCCTAAACAAAGCAAAATAATGTTCTCTGGCCCATCTGGGGACTGAAATGTTTGGAATTGATTTGCAATTTTTTTTTTTGTAAAACATACTACCAGACCCGCTATAGCGGAGCTTGCAAAGGAAATGACTTGGGTCGCATGATTTTTAAAAAACACGGGGGGAAGTTATGCCACTAATTTCTAATATCTTATGGAGGACGGAATTCGTAATTACGCCACTTAATAGCAGGGGTATATTCAAATAAAAGTAATTAGTATTTCGAATTATTCAAAATGATCTCTCAATATTTTTCAAATAACACATTGAAAAGGAAACTGACTTATGTTCTGAGGCGCCTCCGTAGCCAGGTGGGAAGGAGCAGCAGTGCGTAGCACTCGCTTCTTGATTAGACCGGGGTTCGAGCCCGTCACCCCCAAATACGGAGGATGTGGAAAGGTCAGGGAATGACCACCGCATATCCCGGAGCAATATGGCCTTAGTTGTTAATGCTCCTAAAAACCAAATAACTAACTTATGTTCTGCGTATAACTTATATGTGCTACACTTGGGAACTCAGCAAGCATCAAGGCGTACTTTTTATCCTTCACTTCGCCCCCTACAAAATTTGAGGGAAGCGGCAAGAGTTCACCTAACCATTAAGGCTAATTATGAGAGCGTCACTTATCGCCAATACGTAAAGGCGGTTCTAAGAATATTAGAACTTCGTGAGGTTCTAAGAATATTAGCATTAGCCGGAACCCCTAGGCTTTTACTGCATCCGTCAAAAAATAAATAAAAATAATTAATTAAATAATAAAATAAACTACCTATTTGACTCGCTCTTTAATAGGTGTCTGTCCAGCGGACCTTTGAATTTCCCAAGCTATCAGCCCCAACCGCCCATAGAGGTAACTTGTTCCGGTAATTAACAACTTGCTGGCTAAAAGGAAAAGTTCTATAAACCTCTTCCCCCATATGAGTTTATGGCCCCTAGTCCTGGAATAATTTATAACTGAAAATTCTTACGTCATTCACTTTACTTTCACCTCTCAGAGTCTTATACACCTTAATGAAGTCTCCTCTAAGGTTTCTAGTTTCCAAGCTGTGTTGTCCACATATTCGAAGTCTTTCTTCACATTGACGCCTTTTGCCGATCTGACCAGGCGCGTGGCTCATCTTTGGATCCTTTCAAGAAGATCGATGTCTTTTTTAGGTGCGATCTCCGTATATGAACTTGGTATTCCAAGTGTCATCTTACAGTTGCCTTATATGGTGGGATTATGACCTCCCTATCTATACAAGCAAATGTTCTGTAAATCATTGACAGACAATTATTATGGGCCTTTATCGCTGCTGTCTGTACTGCTCAGAGAACTTCATGTTCGATATAGTAACTCCCAGATCCCTTTCTTCACTTAAGTTGAACTGTTAAATTTTGGTCCACGAAGTGTTTAATTTATTTTGGGGATACTATTCTCTAACTGTAAGACCTCCCATTTTTTTGCTTCATTAAAACAGCTGCCATTTTTCTGACCATCCCCGAAATCTAAGATCGGCGCCAGATCATTAACTTCTGTACCGATCTTGATACCATCTGCAAATTTGGATAACACGCCCTTATATCCCTTTGTCGATATCATATAGGAAAAATTAAAAACAGCAGTGGTCCCAGTACCGATCCTTGGGGAAGCCTACTTTTTATTAGTCTGATCTGCAGACAATTATTACCTCATGAGGGATTCTTCAAAATAGCTCGACTAGGTCAGTTAAACATTATTTTCCCTTTACAAAACCACATGTTTCATTTAGAATTTGATATCTGTGTAAACCTCTTTTAGCCAGGAGGTTGTTAATTAATGGAATAAGTTACCTTTGAGGCTGACAGCTTGGGAAATTCAACGGTCAGCTGGATAGACACCTGCGTGAGGGGGAATCAAATGAAGTAGTTTATTTTATTATTTCTGTTATTTTTGCTTTTATTTATTTATTTTTTTGGACAGTGTAGAAAAATCTCGGGACTTCCTTGCACCATATGGATAACACTAATTGAGAGCAGTTGAAGACTAAGGCATGGATTCTGTGTTTTCGATCCGGCGAGCAGAGGTTGCTCATTGAATATTAGTAGTTGCAAATGACGCAAGAAATGAAGCTTTATACAGCTTCAGAAAAGAGAGAAGAAAAAAAAAACTACCCACATTATACATAATTTTACCAGTCTTTAAATTTATTCTAACTACATTTATTCTTTTACTACATTTATACTAACTAAAGGTGGTAGATGACTTTCATCAACCGGTGAAATACCATCACTTTGCTTATTGGAGGCTTGAAGTGGTGGAACCCATGTTTAGTCTCTAGAGCTAAGTTCCGGCCAACCCTTCCCTATCTCTTCCATCATGCAGTATGATTGATGACTTTTGAGGTTATGATGAACGTCGTGGCGAGATCCAATATTCCTTACATTTCGAGGGTACAGCTCTAAAACGGTGTTCGCAGGCCGGCCGCTAGTTAGTACACCGGACTGAACCTATTGTTAACTCTCTAGGAAGCTTCCGGATCAGCTAGTGTATAATCTTGCTACCTCTACTCTGCCAGATAGTGACTGGAGGGAGTCCGAGTAGTGTGTATGCGGGGAGCATTGTCGAGGCCACGTTATGTCAAGGATCTGGGTATATTCTTACCACATGTACACCATATCCAAAAATTTCATTACTTCATACAGCATGTCCCACCCACTTTTTCTTACTATTCAATACACCATGAATTGTCAAAATAATAGAGCAAGCTTATCTGCGAAAAGATCTAAACCTCCCAAGGACTTCCTAATTCATTTCACAAATATACGTGGTCTCAATTCTAATCTCAACGATGTCCATTTCCACTTGCAGTCTTCCAAACCCCATGTACTTTTTCTGACTGAATCTCAGTTATTAGTTGATTCAACTACTGCTCATCTCAGATGTCCAAATTATTTGCTGTATGATTCCTTTCGCCTCAAAGGTGGTGCTTGTGCATATGTCCATTCTGATATTCCCTGTCAGAGACTTGGCAATTTGGAATCTCCTCTCTTTGATCTTCTCTGGCTTAAAATCTCTCTACCTCATTGTGTAAAATTCATCTGTTGTCTCTACCGTTCTCCCAACTCCACTAATCACTTGGAGCTCTTTGACTTCCTCTCTTTGCAACTTGACTTTCTCCAGTCCAACTTTCCTAACAGTGAGGTAATTTTCCTTGGTGATTTTAACGTTCACAACTCCAGCTGACTTCCGTTTTCTAGTCACACCGACCCAGCTGGTCGAGATGCTGAGGCTTTTGCAATTACTAATGACCTAGCACAGATTGTTCATTTACCTACAAGAATACCGGACAATCCTAATCATACAGCCAATACGCTTGATCTTTTTCTCACAAACAACCCTTCTAAGTACAAGGTTGAAGTGAGAGGTCCTTTAGGCACTTCAGATCACAACTTGGTGATTGCCTCTTCTCCAATGGAACCTTTATCTCATGGCTATTCCGAACCTCGTATTGTTTGGCATTACAAGAATGCAAAATGGGATGCCCTGCGAGACTTCTTTTCTTCTTTTCCTTGGTCTGATTACTGTTTCAAAACTTCTGATGTCAACGTTTGCTCAGATCGTGTCAGTGAAATTATTCTTGCAGGAATGGAATCCTTTATTCCACACTCCACTTTAAAATCTCGTCCTTTATCTAAACCTTGGTTCTCCAATAAATGTGCTAAGGCTGTCCAAGAGAAGAACGTTGCATATCGTAATTGGCTTGTTTCTAATTCTTCAGTTTCATTTTCTGCCTACACCAAAGCTCGCAACAATTGTAAAGCAGTTATTAATCAGTCCAAACTAGAGTTTGAACAGGCTAAGAGTAGAAAACTTGCTTCTTGCCCTAATGGTAGCCGACCATTCTGGTCTCTTGCCAAAGCTATTGGCCGCAACTTTTGCCCATCTCTGCTCCCACCTCTGTCCAAACCAGATGGTTCTGTTGTCACTTCAGCCAAGGTTAAAGCTGACCTGCTAGCATCCCATTTTTCTTTGAGCTCATGTATTAATGATCTTGGTAAAACACCTCCCACCATTCCTAACACGTTCCATTCAATGCCTCCTGTGGTCTTCCGTCAAAAGGATATCAGAAGGATTTTGATGAATCTTGATGCTAAGAAAGCTCCAGGTCCTGATGGTATTTCTCCACTTGTTCTCAAAACCTGTGCTCCTGAACTTACTCCTATTCTTTGCCGCCTTTTTTCACTTTCTTATTCCAAAGGTGTTTTTCCTTCT
This sequence comes from Mastigoproctus giganteus, assembly GCF_048544385.1. Taxonomy (NCBI): domain Eukaryota; kingdom Metazoa; phylum Arthropoda; class Arachnida; order Uropygi; family Thelyphonidae; genus Mastigoproctus; species Mastigoproctus giganteus. The sequence continues at coordinate 102,306,295 of NC_143576.1, read as the reverse complement.
GCTTGGAAATTTGCTCATATCCAGCCAGTTCCTAAAAAGGGTGACAAATCCCTCCCATCCAATTATCGTCCCATTGCAATTACTTCTACTCTTTCTAAAGTAATGGAGAAATCAATTAACCGCCAACTCTTAAACTACTTAGAAACCTTCCGTCTGATCAACGATCGCCAGTATGGATTCTGTCAGTGTCGATCCACTGGTGATATTCTTGCTTATGTTACCCATTTATGGACTAATTCAATCGAAAGGTTCGGTGAAACACAAGTAGTTGCTCTTGACATCTCAAAGGCTTTCGATCGTGTTTGGCATAAAGGTCTTCTAAACAAGCTTCCATCTTATGGTTTGCCAACTGTTTTTAGTAATTGGTTATCCAGTTTTCTCTCTGATCGCTCACTGAGGGTGATGGTAGATGGCTCTCTGTCTTCTAACTTCTCCACTAATGCCGGTGTCCCCCAAGGTTCAGTTCTTTTCCTCTTGTATATCAATGACCTTCCATTGACTGGAAATCCTATCCATAGTTTTGCCGATGATAGCACATTGCATTCAACTTTCCATTTTGAGAAACCTTGTCCAGCTCAATCAGCTTCAAGTTCTCGAAAATCTGCTGCCAATTCCTTAAATGCCGATCTTCAGGTAATTCTCCAGTGGGGCAAAGACAACTTAGTTGATTTCAACCCTTCTAAAACTCAATCTTGTCTTATATCTCGCAAAAAGGATTCTTCTGCTCCTATGCTTATCTTTAGTGACACTCCGATTTCTAGGCAAAATGATATATCTCTTTTGGGGATTACCCTGACTTCTAATCTCTCTTGGCACAAGCACATTACAAATATTGCTTCCTCTGCATCTAAAAAACTTGGTTTTCTCTTTCGCTCTCGGCGTTACTTTTCTCCCAAACAGCTGCTCACTCTGTATAAATCGCAAATCCGCCCTGCCATGGAATATTGTTCCCACATCTGGGGTGGTGCTCCCAAAACCTCTCTCAGGCTTCTTGATTCCATTCAGAAGAGGGCAGTCAGGTTAATTAATGATTCATCTCTAACAGAGTCTCTCCACTCGCTTTCTCATAGACGCACTGTTTCTGCTGCATGCCTCTATTACCGATACTTCCATGGGCACTGTTCTTCTGAATTGGCTTCTATAATTCCTTCTCTCTCTTTCAAAACAGTCCGAACACGTGCCGCCACCAGCCAACATCCATTTACTGTCCAACTTCAAACCCACAGAACCAACTTTTCATCTTCCTCATTTATTCATTCAACTGCCGTTTTCTGGAACAACCTTCCTTCATACGTATTTCCTGAAAATTACAATCTACAGAAGTTCAAGTCCAATATCAACAAATATCTTCTTTCGTGTTCTCAACCTCCAACCCAAGCACGGTACTAAGTACTATAGGTTATAATACCTCTCGTGTTTGGGGTTCTCATAAAAAAAAAAAAAAAAAAAAAAAAACTACCCAACAAGACCACATGAAGTTTGTTCCAACAGTCAACTCCTCTCTGCTTGAAAACAAATTTCCGCTTATCATAAATACTGTATATATACCCTTGTGTTTGTTATCTAATTTCGAGTAAGGGTGCCATCACAATTTATTTTGTTCAACCATTTAAAGCCTTAAACACTTCACTTAGTTCTCTTCTTGGCTATAAAAATTGGTATTAGTATTAGTAACGGCCGCATGGTGGAAGAAAGCCTATGGCTTATGCTGCACCAGCCAAAAAAAAAAAAAAAAAAAAAAAAAAAACCGAACAAAACAATGATAAAAACAAAAAAATAAAATAAATAAATAATAATAATTAATAAAAAAACAAAAAAAAGGAAATTAAACCTATCATCCTATGCGCTTCCCGTACCCGAAACTACTATCCAGATGACCTTTGAATTTCCCCAAACTGTCGGCCTCTACCACCCATGAAGGCAACTTATTCCAGTAATTTATAACTCGCTGGCTAAAATAAAACTTCCTGCAGTCCAATCTAAACATTTCCCCCGTAACTTGAATTTATGTCCCCTAGTTCTAGCATCATTTATAATCTTGAAAATTTTGTCCTCATTCATTTTACTGATGCCTCTCAGGGCCTTAAACACCTCAATCAAATCTCCTCTAAGGTGTCTAGTTTCCAAACTCTGCAACCCACATATTCGAAGCCTTTCTTCATAAGGACGCCCTTTTGCCGATCTCACCAGGTGAGTACCCGTCTTTGCACCCTTTCAAGAAGCGAAGCTCGATGTCTTTCTTTAGATGCGGTCTCCATACTTGAACACAGTATTCCAAGTGTGGTCTAACATAAGCCTTATATAATGGGATTATCACGTCCCTATCTCTACTTGCAAAAGTTCGATAGATCATCGATAGGACACCATGGGCCTTCCTTGCAACCTGTTTACAATGCTCAGAGAATTTCATGTCTGACCGTATCGTAACACCCACGTCCCTTTCCTCCAGTACTGGGTTTAGTTGAACTCCACCAAGCGAATAAGTTATTTTGGGATTACTGTTTCCCAGGTGTTAATAGATTACTGTTTCCCAGTTTAATCAAACAAAGTGTAATACCTTACACTTTGTTGGATTAAACTGTCTTCTACAAACCGGGTGGAAAAGACCCGAGTTCGAATCTCATCAATGAGGCAAGGAATTTTTATGGGCCTTTTTCAAACGTGGCTGAGTTAGTCAGTCTTAGGCGAGGGTAGCATGGTTTTTCCTGCCAGAAACTTGGGTTTTTTTTTCCAGCAAACAACAAATCAACATTCGCAATTTACAGACATTATATACGGCGCAAAATGGCCTAAGTTGTAATGCGCCTAAAACCCTACAACAACCAAGCGTCTCCTCGTAGATGTCTTGTTTCCGAAAGCAGCAATTTAAAGAATTCAAGTCTTTCCTGGTAAGAATAGCTTTTTTGCTCTTCCTCACTCATTCCAACAGATCGACGTCTTATCTAAAATGAGTCTTACAATTCTGTAAGCATACTAAAGATGTGGCCTAATCCTTTCCATATACAACGGGATAATCACTTTTTTTGCTGGAAAAATACCTGTATATTTGTATCATGGTGAGAACCCACGATACAGCAGTTCTAGTAGTGCTCATCGAACTTCATGTCGGATTATACAATTACTCCCAGATCTTTTTTCAAGCATAATCTGATTATTGAATTAAAAAAAAAAAATAAATTCAGAGAAGACAGAGTGGTAATTAATAATGGACATTGATCTTCATAGACTAATGGACTATCCGAGGGTTCGTTGTTGGGCCCATTGTTGTTTTCTATATTTACCAATGATATTGAGGAAGGCATATTAGGCTTAATGTCTAAATTTGCAGATGATACAGAGGTTGGCAGGGTGGCAGATCTTTTCTAGATCCTGTTGCAGTATGCTACTGCAACAGGATCTAGAAAAGCTAGGCAGATGGGCTGAGAAATGGCAATTGAAGTTTAACATTGATAAATGCAAAGTACTGCATATGGGTAGCAGTAACCCCAGAGTAACGTAGTACTACTCAGGGTAGCGGAAAATGAAAAATATCTAGGAATAATTGTGCAGTCAGATATGAAGTTCTCTGATTAGTGCAGACAAGCTGCCAGAACAGCTAATGCGGTTTTGTCAATGATACATAGGAATTTTGCTAGCAGGGAGAAGGAGATGATTATCCTAAATTTCTTCAGGCCTCATTTTAGAAAGGATGTAGAGCTACTGGAACGAGTACAGAGAAGGGCAGCGAAATTGGTGTACTGAACAAAGTGGTGCTCTTACCAAGAAATGCTTCAGTTCTGCAAATTGTAGCGTTCGGAGATTAGGCACCAGCGAGGTGATCAGATTGAGATGTATAAGACTTTGAATAGATTGAGCAAACTCTATGATGATGGATTCTTCCTCTTACTCAGACCTCACACATGAGTGGACATTTCAAATTGAGCAAAGATAGTTGCAGAATAGATGTGCGGAAATTTGCCTTTAGCCAGCGAGTAATTGATTGTTGGAACAACTTCCATCTGTTGTGGAAGTTGATAGTTTAATAAATTCAAGGAAGGACTAGACAAACTACTGGAAGGAATTAATAGGTGAAATGGGGTGGGGGGGTTGTGGCTGATTCTTTATAAGTTTGCTTTCTTGCATCATTTGCCACTGCTAATACTAATGCTGTCATTTACCACGCCTTTGTGTCATGGCACTTGATCTGTCTACATCAATATTTTTAATCAATATGAAAAACAGTAAGAGGCTGAACAGTAAACCTTGAATGACTTCACTCATAACATTTAATATATGTAGAGCAGTGACAACCCTCCCCCATCTTCAGCCATCCCTATATTCACAGCAGTAACTTACCCATAATGCCACACTTTCAATTTTTACAGCAATCGTTCATGTGAGAGAGATTTTACTGAAGGCAGAGCTTTACTGAAATCTGAGCATTATAACAAAATTATTTTTTACATCCAGTTACTTTTGTGACTACCTTTTATAGAGCGAGTCAGACTGATGGGACAAGGTTTCTACATTCTGTAGTTGCAATATACGATTGCATTTTACTCTTTGATTTCTCTGACACCCCTTTGTGAGTAGGAGATAATTTGCACATAATCAGTCTGTATGGTCCTTCTCTGAATTCAAGTATGCTCTCCTTTGCCAAAAGGTTTGCTTACCTCTTTTGCTGTCTCTTTTAATATAATTGGATAGATTCCATTAGCTCCAGTGTGAGTTTTGGATACAGTTCTATTCATAGCATTTTCTGTACATAGTAATAATGTAAATATCAATAGTCTAAAGTGGTGTGTTTTTCGCTTGTAAAGTACAGAGTTTGACAGATGAAATGCAAATGTGATGATGGCAGTGTAAAACACAATCGATGTTTGTCTTTGGAAAGTGCGTCATTCTGGCCTGTGACTCGTTGCTGGGATGAAATACTTAGTAATAAAACCGATTGAAATAAATAATCAAAAATATTTGTTACTGTAATTACTACAACTTCTTTTCATGCCCGCGACGACCAGCAATGAGGATTTCGTTTCGCTCGTGCACGAACAACAAGCATTTGCACAGAATTTGTAGTCTGTTACAATTAATATGAGGAAAATATTTTCTCCTGTCTACAGCTCTGCTTTCTTGGTTGGTACAAATGAAAGAAAAAAAGAATGCGAGTAATCTTTACTTAAGATATTGTTTACTGATGAGAGTAGATTCAGTCTCAGCAGCGATTCTTGACGTCAGCTAATCTGGCGAGAGGTTGGCACACGGTATCACCCCGCAAATATCACTGAAAGGTATCGATATGGCGGTCGAGGTGTTCTCGTCTGAGGAGGCATTATCTTGGATGAACGTACACAACTCCAGATACTGTACTCTAACCGGTGCACGCTACTGTACTGAGGTAATCCTTCCCCATGTGCGTCTGTTCCGAGGTGCCATTGCCACCCAGTTCGTGTTTATGGATGATAACGCCACACCCCATCGCACTGCAGCTGTCGATATGCTTTTGGAAAGTGAGGACATTGTTCGTATGGATTGGCGTGCCCTTTCGACCGATCTAAATCCCATCTAACACACATGGGACGCTCTCGGGAGACGCCTAGCGGCACGTCCACACCCAACAGAAAATGTTCACCAGCTGAAAGTGGCGCTGACAGAGGAATAGACAGATATTATTATCATCTGTTTATTTTACTTAAGGAAATTGCCGCATATTACCGCAAGAACTTATCAACAACATTGTTGTAAGTATGGACAGGCAGTGCAAAGCCTGCATCGACATTAGGGGTGACCATATCTCCTACTGAGGACCACCTCTTCCCTTTGTTCCATCTTTGGCAGTGATGCATCTGTATCGTTGTTATTGTTATTTGGTTTTTAGGAGCATTAGCAACTAAAGTCATATTGCTCCGGGATATGCGGTGGTTATTCCCTGACCTTTCCGCATCCTCCGTATTTGGTGGTGACGGGCTCGAACCCCCGTCTAATCAAGAAGCGTGCGCTATGCACTGCTGCTCCTTCCCACCTGGCTACTGAGGCGCCTGCATCTATATCATGGCAGCCAGTGCTGTGTTGCCATTTTTGAATAAAATCCCTCTGTATCGTTTGTTTCTGTTGTTGTGTCGGTGTTGTTTCCTTCATTTCTGTACCTCACGAGGTTCCTTTGGCCACTCCTATGAGAAGCTACAGGTGAAAACCTGATTGGTCCTTAAATTTTGCACACCGGTGTATTAGTCATACAGTGCAAGTAAGCCACAGGCTTTTGCTGCACTTGCCAAAATAAAATAAAATGAATAAATAAGAATAAAAAATGTGTTTGCCCCATGTTAGGTAACTGTCCACCTAACCTCTGAATATCCCCAAGTTGATAGCCTTCATTATCTGTAGAGGCAATTTATTCCAGTAATTAACAACATACTGAGAAAAAATAAACTTCTTAGAATACGGTCTAAATAAGTCTTTCTCTGTGATTTGAGTTTATGGCCTCTAGTTCTGGAATCATTTATAACAGTGAAAATTTTGCCTTCATTCATTTTACTATCCTCTCTCAGAGCCTTATAAACAAATCGGTTTAGCTCCCTCTAAGGTGTCTGGTTGCCAAGCTCTGTAGTCCACATATCAGCAGTCTTCCCTCATATAGGTGCTCTTTTGAGATCCCACTTGTCTATGGATCCATTTAAGAAGCTCATAGTTGTTTTTAGGTGTGGTCTCCATACTTGGACATGGTATTCCAAGTGCGGACTTACAATTGCCTTATACAGTGAGATTATGATCTTTCTATCTTTACAAGCAAACGTTCCATAAATCATTGAGATGACAGCATCGGCCATCCTTGCCACTTGTTTCCTGCTCAGAGAACTTCATAATATGATGAATAATGAAGTTGCCAAATTACTTGAGCAGAAAAAGACGGCATGGAAAAGTTACAGAGAAATACAAAGTACTGAAGCCTATGACAGCTACAAATTGATCTGTAATAATTACTTTGCCACTGAAAGGGTTAGGCTGGCAAAGGCAGATTATGAGAAATCGCTGACAAAAAGAGCAGAGAGGGGTGGGGATAACGAATTATTCACATATATAAATGCAAAAAAGAGAAAAACAAACAGATTGGACCCTTATGTAATGGAGTTGCAGACGAACTCAACAGTTACTTTGCATCGATATTTACAGAAGAAAACCCTTTACGTCAATGAGAAATTACGGGAGTGAAGTTGAAAAAAATTGTAATTAATGATGTTGAAATTTCACATGTTAATTTAATGAAAAAAACTTTCAGGCCTACAGGCCAGTAAGGCTCATGGGGTTGATGGAATATACCCTATAATCTTAAGGGAGGCGTCAAGTGAGTGCATTGAACTATTGAGGCTATTTATGCGAGCATTACTGGACTCGGGAGTGATTTCGTTGGATTGGAAAAGTGCCAATGTGTCTCCAATACATAAGGGCGATTCTAAGAGTGCAATGGGAAATTACCGGCCGGTTAGTCTAACTTCAGTAGTAGTGAAAATCATGGAGACAATGATCAAGTTTGGAATTCAGGATCACTTAGATAGAAATGGAATTCTGAAGGATAGTCAGTGTGGTTTTGTAAAGGGAAAATCACGTTTAACTTATCTGGTTAGCTATTTTGACAGGGTCATTCAAGAGCTGAACTTTGACATTGTTTATTTGGATTTCAGCAAAGCATTTGACTCAGTCCCACATGAGCGGTTACTTTATAAGCTGGAACAGGTTGGAATCACAGGGAAAATCCTTAGATGGATAGCTAGGTGGCTTCAGGGCAGGAGGCCAGGGGTTGTGATAAATGGTTATTCCTCAGATTGGGTTGATGTAAGAAGTGGGGGTTCAGTATTAGGACCACTGTTTTCGATTTTCATAAATAACATCGATGAACGGATAGAAGGCGTGATGTCTAATTTTGCAGATGCAAAGATTGGTAGAGTAGTTAATGATCGCCGCCAAGCATTTTTCAGAATGACCTGGATAGACTTCAGGGATGGCCAGAAAAATGGCAGCTATGCTTTAATTCAGCAAAGTGTAAGGTATTGCACCTGGGGAACAGTAACCCCAAAATAACTTATACACTTGGCGGAGTTGAACTGAAGCTGGTAGTGGAGGAAAGGGACTTACGATACGGTCAGACTAAGTTCTCTGAGCATTGTGGACAGGTTGCAAGGAAGGCGTCGTATGGTGTCCTATCGATGATTTATCGAACAATTGCTAGTAGAGATAAGAACGTCATAATCCCATTATATAAGGCTATTGTTAGATCACACTTGGAGTACTGTGTTCAGGTGTGGAGACCGCACTTAAAGAAAGGAATTGTGCTTCTTGAAAGGGTCCAGAGACAGGTGAATGAGGACGAAATTTTCAGTTACAAATGATTCTAGAACTAGGGGCCATAATTTCAAGTTACGGAAGGGAGATGTTTAGACTGGATTGCATTAAGTTTTATTTTAGCCAGCGAGTTATAAATTACTTGAATAAGTTACCTACATTGGTGGTAGAGACTGACAGTTTGGGAAATTCAAAGGTCAGCTGGATAATTACCTACGGGAGGATTGTCCATTTCCTTTTCTTTTATTCTTCTTATTATTTTTTATTTTCTTCTTATTATTATTTTATTCTTATTTTGTTTTATATTTTTTTGTTATTTTATTATTATTGTTATTTATTTATTTTGTTTTATTTTTATTTTTTGGCTGGTGCAGCATAAGCCATAGGCTTCCTTGTGACCATTGCTATAATACTAATAATATCTTTTCCTTTTATAATGTTTTAATGCAGTGCCACCAAGTGTATAAATTATTTTGGGGTTGCTATTCTCCAAGTGAAAACCTTGCCTTTGCTGCATAAAAACATAATTGTCACTTTTCTGACCATTCTTGGGACTGTTCAAGTCATCCTGAATATTGCTGATCATTAACAACTTGCCCATTAACATATGAAAATCTTTACATGTCCTCCCTTTTTTTTATATCATTCATGAAAATCATTAAAAAATAGTGGTTTGAGAAATGACGTGCTAGGAACGGGCTAACATCTAATTTAGTAGAGAAGATGGACCGTTAAATTGACCTTTAATCAAATGCTGTAGAGTAGAATGTTATCCATGATTCCAACATGTTCTTATATAGTAATCCGCTTATACAGTAATTTCTCATTAGGAAGGAGTAAAATGGTTTGCTAAAATCAAAATACACATTGCTGAAATTATTTAGTACAGATGAGTAACCACGCCAAAATAACTAAGCAGTTTATCTAAACTGCTTAGTTATTTTGGACTTTTCCTTATCAAGGTTTTATGTTGTGTATCTTTCAAAATTGTCTTTTTTTTTTTTTTTTTTTTAAAGAACACGGGGATCAGAACTAGTGAATCGGATTATTGTAACTTTGTTCTGTATATGAACCATTAAAACAACCAAGAAGTGTGTCCTTGTAGGCTGATAATGAAATCTATAGAAAACACTGTTTTTTATGCATAGTTAGTTATGCAAAAACATATTTAAATAAGTTTCGGTGATCTCTGTAGTTTGAGAAGGAGCCCGAGTAGCGACCTTCTATGTTTTTAGTGACTTTACCAGGGCTTAACTTCTAAAGTTGTAATCCTGGGAATGCAAAATGAGCTACAGAGTTGTATATATGATATATACTATATTTCCATATGATTCAGTTAATGTATGTGTATTTAATTCAATGATATAACTTATATATTGTTGTAACGCCATTACAATTTTAAAAAATAAGTTGCCTTGTAACATATTTTTTTAAATATTACTTCTTTTAAAAATCATGTGTTAACGGAAATTAAGCGCTCGATTTTACAGAACCTGATTAAAGATTAATTTTTCTTGAGATGCAGGTATACCGTTTGTGTTTCTGTCTGACAGAATTTTGGAATTTCATGTCACAGACTGATATTAAATTAGGAAACGTTTATTAACCTGCACAAGGTGTCTCTGCTGTGGTTTTTTTTTTTTTTTTTTAAGTTTCATCAGCATGATAAAATGGAAGACAAATCCCACATGTCATAACACGAAAATATCTTGCTGCATTTTGCCTTGTAGCGGCATGCAATTTTATTATTTCCATGCTGTCTCATCATTTATTTATGTGCGTAATATAAACTATTCATCTTAATAGTATCAAACAAGACGGAAGTCCTATTTTGGGAATTCCCAATTTAGAATAAGTTTACTACAACTCCTAACATCCATTGAGAAATTAAAAATCAAATCTTAGTGTTACATGAGAGCGTAGAGAACAGGGGCCGAAAAACGGAATTTTTGTTTAATTAAATTAATCACAACTATGAATTTGTGTGTGATTTTTATGGAGTTTTTCCAGCCGTGTGACACTGTTTTATCGGAAGCCAATGCTACATTGTGTAATCTAGATACTAAAAACGTAAATATGACTTTTGGCTTCTTAAAGCTGGAAGCTAACTGTGCAACCGATTTATGTCAGTGTTTTGTTTCATAAATCTGCCATTGTACCAAATTTTCCCCTTTCTAATTTCGATATTGCAGAAATGCATATTTTCCATGAGAATTTTTCCGTCAGTCTATTCCTTAAATGTAATTCATCGTTTACTGAATAGGTGTTTATTCCATTTCGTAAAACTTATTTGTGATAGAAAACTTATCGGTTGTCCATTACTTGCCAAAAATACTTTATTTACTAACAGTATTTATTAAAGTAACGCATTTTTATCAAACATAATACTACAATGAAATAAAACTTGTGTGTTACCCAGCTAATCGCTGTACTGGATGAGAATGAATGACATTTCTGCAATTTTTTTTGGTTAATAAACAATTAATTTTGCTTAAAACCTATTCTGTAGTAATCCCGGCGCTGTCCCTAGGTTGGCGCGGAACGTACATATTGTTCTAGCAATAAGCGCGCGCGCGCACACACACACACAGCTTTGTTAATAATTATGATTAGAACAATTATACAGTAGTTCCAAATTTTTAAAATTTGAGCTGTGAAACAGCTGATTTCTGTAGCCGTCGTGACAACGTAATTACTATATAGGTTGAAGAGTTGGAATATAGTTATTGGCTACATAAGAAAAGTGTTTTAGGCGTATTCAAGCACTTTATTGAAATCTTAGTTATGATACAATTGGAATCCTCATTTCTTTCTTTTTTTTTTAACAAGTTATGAAATCTTAATGAATATTACTTAATGTTTTGAGCTTAGAAATTAAGTTTACGCAGAAATATGGTTATTGGCCACTTCAATGATTAGGCATATTTCAGACGTTCATTGGGCACTTTTTGTAGTTTCTTTAAATTAGACAGGTATAAGAATAGTATACATACATAAGGAGGGAAAACTTTTTGTTGAAGAATATAATGGAAGGAAAAATCGAGGGGAAGAGGTGCAGAGGGAGAACTGCAACTAGGTGGAAGGATAGGATCAGTGAACGTTTTGTGATATTTTGGTTAGATATCGGAGATTGATTTAATTGCATCATAAGAAGAATCTAAACAATCTTTTTTCATAATTTTCTGAAAAGACTTCAGATACGGAACAGTGAAGAAATCCTCATTTTCATCATACCGAAATTTCCTTTATTCTTCTTAATTTTAAGCTTTCTCTTTTCCAGTCAGGTTGAGGATTTTTAAGTCATTTAATAGTAGTTGGCCTAGTATAAATCTAATTTTCAGTCTTTTCAGAATTTTTCAATAGTTGCTGAAGTAGATGTTCTTCGACATTTACATGTTTTCCACATTATCAACATTTTAGTGGAAAAAGCAAACAAGTTTTGAAGCCATTTGTTATTATTGATTTGGTTTGATACTAAATTTTATTTATTTATTTCAGGAGATGTACAAATGATACCATTTTGGACTTCCCCTGAATGCGCTGTGTACCAATCCCTCACAGCTTTCCGTTAGGACACGCTGTTGAGAAAGACAGCCACACTCCGGTATGATTCGTGTGATATTTGGGTAGAGTGATAGATATGCTTTCTATTTCTAACTCATTTATGTATCAGCTCGCCAGGCAGTTGATACATAAGGTGACTTACGGCCATAAACAAAAAGAACAAGTGGAAAGATTATATTATTTCTTACAATAAAGGGATGGAAAATATTAGCAATATATTCAAAAAGTACTTAGCACATAATTTTGTTGCTTCGATACCCCATTCTTCTGGCACTTATTCGAAATCTTTACAAACATTTTTTTGATGAATATACAATCATAGAGCAACATATTTTCCTATCTGTTGAAAATTTAAACAAATACAGTAATATTTTGTTTAAATTTTCAGTATGACTGCATACTCTGACGAGCTTGTTCAGCAAATCTCAGAGTATACAGTTTTGCCCCGTTTTGTTATTTAAGAACACAGCCTGCCGATACGGCACGTTTGGAAACCTTTTCATTCCCATTGAAAGTTCTAGTGGTACTATTCATAATCGTCTTCCAATATGTTTTCATTTATACCCCTGTACTTCATGAAACCACTTCCTAATGTCAGCTTCTGACACAAACTTGCTAAAGCAGCTGGCTCACTGTTTCTGGACGTTTCCTTAAAGCCGGTAAAAACAGGTCCACATCAAAATAAACAATCTTTCACTTTCTTCTGCCAACAGAATCACATAAAGATAATGTTAAAATAGTAACGGTATTCGCCATATAGTGCAAAGAAGCCACAGGCTTTTGCTGCACTGGCAAAAAATAAAAAAAATAAGAAAACAAATTATATGTTCCCCTCCTGACATAGATAAGTATCCCCCAGTTCACCTTTGAATTTATTCAAACTGTCAGCCTCAACTACCTACGAGGGCAACTTATTCCAGCTATCAACGACTCGCTGGCTAAAGGAAAACTTTCTACAATCTAATCAAAACCTAAAGCCCTGTAATTTAAATTTATGACCTTTAGAATAGTGAGAATTCCACCTTCATTCAGGTTCGAGCCCGTCACCACCAAATACGGAGGATGCGGAAAGGTCAGGGAATGACGACCGCATATCCCGGAGCAATATGGCCTTAGTTGCTAATGCTCCTAAAAACCAAACAACAACAACAACAACCTTCATTCATTTTACTAATCTCTCTCTCTCTCTCTCTCTCTCTCTCTCTCTCTCTCTCTCTCTCTCTCTGAGCCTTATAAACCTCAGTCTGGTCACCTCTGAGATGCCTGTTTGCCAAGCTCTGTAGCACACATAATCGGAGTCTTTCTCATACCGTTGTCCTTCTGTATTCTCACCATTCGAGTTGCCCGTCTTTGGACCCTTTCAAGAAGCTCAGGCTTTATTCAGATGAGGCTTCCATACTTGAACACAGTATTCCAAATGTGGTCTTACAATTGCCTTATAAAGTGGAATTATGACCTTTCTATCTCTACAGAATAGCGTTCGATAAATCATCAATAGGACACCATGGGCTTTCCTGACTGCCTGTTTTCACTATTCAGAAAACTTCATATCTCTCCGCATTATAACTCCCAGATCCCTTTCCGTCTCCACTGTTTTAATTCAACCCCATTGTGTATAATTTATTTGTGGGTTGCTGTTCCCCAAGTGTAAGACCTTGCATTTAGCAGCATTAAAACATAGCTGCCACTTCTCTGACCATCTTTGAAGTCTGTTCAAGTCATCCCGAAGAAGGGCTGCTTGTCACTGATCATTAACGATTCTGCTAATCTTTACGTAATCTGCGAATTTCGATATCACGCCTTCTATTCCTTCGTCGGTGGCATTTATCTTGTAAATAAACAAGTTTTCACTTTAGCTACCTTTCCCAAGACGAACCTCTTTTAATGGGTCATTCGTGTATTTTTATCAGAATTTCTTCTGCACTGAAAATGGTGTCTTCTTTTCCTGGGGACTTTTGCTTGCCATCTTAAAAAGCAAGGAATTTTTACCAATTACTTGCTGTATAAAATTGAATAGGCTGGCTGTATATATAAGTTGTCTACACAGCTAGCCTATTTGTGTAAATTCACTCACAGAACCAAAGTAATTTCTTCATCTGAAAACACAGGATGGACTTCAAATTTTCTCTGATATTTTTTAGTGCTAATTCTAGAGCAACTGGGTCATATTTGTTATGTTTTGCACTATAAATACTACAAATATATTAATAGGAAAACAGTCTTGCAATTATAGTTATTGGCTAAGGGGAAAATAAGTGAATTTTCAATTTACTTTATTTCAGTTATTTCCTATCGTTCCTTTGCAATATATAAAGTAGTATAATATTTAAAGCACAAATTAATCATGAAATTTTGCGCTCTACTTAAATACGATGGAGATGAGGCTGAGAAAGAGAATGATGGAGTTAAGATAAAAAAGGAGAGGAAAGTCGTATAAAGCATAATTTTCTTTATACAACTTAATAATGGTTTGCTTAATAATATAGTTTCAAAAAAAAGCAAGTAAAGTGATTTCAGACAAGTCCCAACTTTAAAAATTAACAAGAAACATCACAAATCACATGTTCACAATAAAGTCTTCATCGTAGCACTTATTGATATTTGGTACTGCTAAAGAAACAACGTCTTGAAAGTGTAACAGTTATTTGACATAGAAAAAAATCATTTAAATACTGTTAGAACCTTAGCATGCTTTAGATGAATTCTGTGCGCAGTTATACGGTTTACCATGCGTATAGATTTGCCACCTTTTCAAAACCTCTTACCAGGAGATAATTTGAAAATGGGAAGGGGGGGGAGTGGTGAGAGCACTCTCCTGAAAGTTTTTTACTTAAATAAAATACATTTTTTAGATTACTTTGCAACTAAAAGAATTAAATATTAAGAAAAGAAAAAAATGACTACGGGGACTTTTGTGTTTTGCGATGACTATGTAAATAAAGGTAACCCTCGTATAACACGGTAGTTTGGTTCCTACAAAATTTCGTGTAATGCGAAACCGTGTTATACGGGACTAAGAACCAGTACAAAAAGCGGGATTACGTTCCAAAAGCTAAAAAAATACACCATTTATTTTATAACTATCGGAAACTTAATTTTTATAGTAGTAATAACTTAATATTTTAACTATTATTTTTATAATAGTAGTAACTTAAATAGTAATAACTGAACAAATATTTTACTGTAATAACTGAACAAATATCCCCAGGGCTCACATCTGGTGAGTATGGGCTTGGCACACCCAGGGTCTTGAGCTGGATATCATCATTCTTCTCTTTCTTGGTGATTTCCTTTTACTTCTCTCTCTCTCAGGGTAAATCAATTTTTTTTTTTTTTTTTTTTTTTGCTGGTGCAGTATAAGCCTCAGGCTTCCTTGCACCTTATGGCTAATAATAATAATATTTTACTGTACAAACTGTGATATATGTCAGTAATATACGTTCATTTAATTCATTACGGGTAAGCACAGTATCTTCTGTAGCATTTAGATTTCGTGTAACCTTATGCTCTCTGTGACAATCAAAGTCACAATCTGCACGCTTCGAAGTCAATTTTTTATGGTCTCAAACAAGCACAAGTTCAATAGCACAAAACCTAACCCAGGGATCTCCCTACAAAATACAGTGGACTCCCGCTTAATTTTCCCGCGGGGAAATTAAGTCACTACAAATGCGCAGGTAAATAATTACATGGGTCATTTCCTGATTAGATTTCGATCAGTGCGTTGTAATATTAGTATAATGTTATTATTATACAAATAATAACAAAAACTATACAAATATTAACAAAAAACTAAAATATTTACGAAATACTAAACAACTTACAATCATACCTGTGCCAAATCGCGACGATGGGTCCCACCGTCAGCTTACATTACTACACAAAAAACGTTAAATGGAAGAAACACAAATGGGTTACTAGGCAGAATCACACTTGCTGTTGACAATGTAGAGGGCATACGTGGGAAGAATGCCAACGTTCGCGCATTGCCAGACAACTGCCTCCACAACGTTCACCAACCTACAGGTTGGTGAACGTTATGGAGGTGGACGTGCTTCACTGTCTAATGCATGACCACGCCCAGCATAATTTAATGTTCAATTGTAACTTTTTTTTTTTTTTATATTAATGTCAGCTGATAAAGGGACCCAGCGTCCCGATATAGTTTGTATATTTGAAAATAATTTAGTATTTTGAAAATATTTTAAATATTTGTATAGTTTGTTATTTGGTTTTTAGGAGCATTAGCAACTAAAGCCATATTGCTCCGGGATATGCGGTGGTCATTCCCTGACCTTTCCGCATCCTCCGTATTTGGTGGTCACGGGCTCAAACCCCGGTCTAATCAAGAAGCGTGTGCTACGCACTGCTGCTCCTGACCACATGGCTAAGGAGGCGCCATATAGTTTGTAAATATTTTAGTCCTGCTCTTTCGGATGCAACGATATTCCTTATGCATTATGGAACCCAAAGCAAAAGGCCTATGTGAACGCAGGCTCATAGTGATATTTATTCGACCATGAGAATGCCAATGGGAGTCAATTTCTCAATGCCTGTAAATATTCAACGATGTAATCTGCTTTAAACTCAGAAATACAGATATTAAACCGCAAATTCTTAAACAGGGGGTTACCACCTTGGTACAATAAACCGAATTAGGGTAGAACTTAAGGAGAGAATACAAAAAACTACACAAACCAACAATAGTAACATCAAAATTTACGTTAAAATTTTTTAAACTTTTTGATTGATTTTTTTTTTACTGAAATCATTTTGCGTTAAATTTATATTCGTTTTAATTTCTGGAGAGTGTCACAAAGAATTGTTCTACGTATGATATTGAGGTAAATTTCTCTTATTCTACAAAAATAAACTCTATATGTATGGAGAGTTTACCACTTTATTTACTTTTTTTTATATATAGTGATATTTCTTACCAAGGACGCTCAAATATAATAATATAGCAATTTCTTCTAGCTTTTACTTTAATAAATATCTTGGTTTATATAATGGTTCTTATAGGGCGGTTAAAACGTGCATAAAAGGGGAAGAGATGCATTAAGTCTTGAATCTCAAGGAAGTGGAAGTTGAGGCTTATTTGCGAATTTAAGAAATAAAACGAAGCTTAGAATTACAAAAATAAAAATAAAAAATAAAATAAATAAATAATTTCACAAAATGTGTTAGTGGCACGTGTATTCCTTATAAATCTCGGTTTCTTTGATATCTACCATTTAAGTGGAACCAGAGAACTTAGGGTACCGCAATAACAACTAAAATAACGAAAATATACTTGGTATTGTTGTAAGTTGAAGAGTAGGTCGAAAGGAAAGCTCTATAGATTGCGGAGAGTTAAAGTAATATAATTTCACGAAATGTGTTAGTAGAACTTGTATTAATTTTGTCTTGTTTTGGTATCTATCGCTTAAGTAGAACCAGAGAGCTTAGACAAGATACCGCAGTAACAACTAAAATAGCGAGAATAAACTTGGTATTGTGCTTGACAAGTTGAAGAGCAAGTCGAAAAGAAAGCTCTGTAGAAGAGGATAGCGGAGATTTGTGGCGTCAGCAGACGAATAACACTCCTGCTGTCAGATGTTAGCCTTCTTCAAGATGAGGCGCTACAAGAAGAAAGAAGCGAAAGAGCAAGAGTGGTTCCAGTTGTACGAGGTTGTTAACACTGAAGAGTGGCGCCCGGTGTATGACGTAGAATAAATAAACAGGTATAGCGAGCCAGGACGCAGTCTGACAGCTCACCCTGGCTGCATATCTGTTGTGGGTGTTGAGTTTTTGAATGAGCAATCTCACAAAGGGGACACCTCTAGATATCAACAATAAAACGCAGCTACAGTGTTAACTATTGTCTAGATATTTAAAAAAATAATTAGCTATAACTCTTCGGGTGGTAGCGTACATTTACTATTAGTTTTTGCCTTTTTTTTTTTTATCAAAACAAAACTGATTACAGAGACCTATGGAAAAGAATAATATTTATTGAATTCGACGCATGTTTCGACATGAGATCATCAGGGAACGAACTATGCACATTATCCCTCATTTGGAGCTCGTAACTCGTCCTTAAGTATTGCTGTTTTGTAATATAAACATAAGCGTACATCGAGCTTGATTGCAAAGAATGTCTTAGACAAACCACAGGAAGTTAAAACAGCATTGAGGGATCAAGGGCACTAAGTAGAAAAGGATACAGGAAGGTACACAGTAGCCTAATTTGGAACTTAACTGAATGGAAGTCTCGTTATCTAAACAATTAAAAACCTACCACAGTGTTGATTTTCTTAACGATTCGTGGAGAAAAAGTAACTTCCTTCCCTCAACAATAATTGTCGTTGGACAATTGAATTAACATGGAAATAACATATGAATCGCTTGTTTTAACTAGTGTAAATTATTTCAAATATCCTCACCGTCATACTCAACAAGAAAATGCTGTCTTTAGACTATAGAGCGTTTAGGCCTCAAGCTATGGAAAAGTCTAGACTATGTATAAATATAGTGCGAAAGCATCAATAATACATAGCCAAATCTGAATGAACAGAATATTAGCAAAGCGGCATCGTTTTAAGTTATATCTCATATATCACCTTCACAACGAGTTGCCATGATATTGCACTACTTGAATAAGTAACACTTCACTTGAGGAGAAGACTAATGTTACTTATTCTCAGATTGATACCACCACCCAGACGGCACCGTTTTGAAATATGGTATGGGATAAAGTTCTGGGTTATCCTCATACTATACCTATTAGACTTAGAAAAGAGATAAAGATGTAGGAGAGGTAGAGGAAGGAAATGCCGTAGAAGGAAGAAAGGGACACTTGCTCCTTCAACTCGCACTCAAAGCTCATATATTCCTCGAATAGGCAACGGTTCCCCAGTAGAGAAGATTGTTGTTACCTATTCGAGGAAACTCAGTGGCCATCAGGCCCCCAGACTGCACCGTTTCAGGGCTATTTTGTATTTGTGTGGGATAATAACTCGACTATCCAGTTGT
This sequence comes from Mastigoproctus giganteus, assembly GCF_048544385.1. Taxonomy (NCBI): domain Eukaryota; kingdom Metazoa; phylum Arthropoda; class Arachnida; order Uropygi; family Thelyphonidae; genus Mastigoproctus; species Mastigoproctus giganteus. The sequence goes on along the minus strand of NC_143576.1, from coordinate 102,287,401 downwards.
CCCTATTAGACTTAGAAAAACAAAAAGGTAGAGAGAAAGTAGGAGTAGAAGAATAAAAGGGACAGTAACTCCTTAAACTCACACCACTCAAAAACTCACAAACTCCTTGAATAGGCAACACTTTCCCAGTTGAGAAGGCTGTTGTTACCTATTCTTGGAAACTCCGGACATCAGGCTCCAGTTTCAGGGCTATTTGGCCCTTCTTCGGTGGGTGGGTAGGTACCCGAGTGATGCAATGATGGCAAAACAGCTATGAAGTATAACTCCACAATATGAGAGATGCCTGATGATGTATTTAGACTATAAATCGTTTTTAGGAACGCTGAAACGGTGCCATCTGGGTGGTGGTATCCATCTGAGAATAAGTAACATTAGCCTTCTCCTCAGGTGAAGCGTTACTTATTCGAAGTAGTGCAATATCATGGCAACTCGTTGTGAAGGTATTCACAATATGAGATATAACTTAAAACGATGCCGCTTTGCTAATATTCTGTTCATTCAGATTTGGCTATGTATTATTGATGCTTTCGCACTATACTTATACATAGAAAATGCTGTCATTAAAATCAAATTCCGTTTCTGTGGTCTAACATGGTTTTGACTCGCTTTTCTTCAAAATCATCTAATTCCTCTTGCTGATTTACTTTCCATTTCTTTCTTTCTTATTGCTTTATTTCATACTGCGTCCATATAGCAGCAACTACTAATATTGTAACAAAATTATCCATTCTTGGTTCCATTTTACTAGCTTCAGTTAATCCTCAATTGCGATTATGGAAGGATTTTGGAACACGATTTTTTATTCTTTAAGTTTTATTTTCCCTCCCACCTCCAAGTATAATTAATCTGAAGGCACGTATAAACAGATATTTCGAACAACAGTCAGTGTAATGTGTAGTACGTGTGGTAATATTTATACACGACCATTGACGGTTGTCTGCTAGACATGAGTAATGTACAAAGGCAGCGTTGGTGTCAAAAGAAAGACTACGACGGATATCGGAGTGAGCAGCGTCATAGAGACCCATTGAACTCCATGTCAGAAATAATGAGACAGAGAGAGAAATTATATTTGCAGTATGATACTGCAAATATTCTCGTTTCTTTCCCTCTCTGTCCTATCTGTCTCTCTCTCTATGCACACATACTGACATACAAAAATAGCATAGAAAATAGCCATATGAAAAAGAAATAATTATGACCTCTCCTAGTCATTATACCCAAACACGATCGCCGTGTAGTGCTTCTCTTTATATATATATATATCGTATAGTGCTGGAAATAACCCAACTCTTTCCGTGCGGTTGTCGAGGCACTGTTGCCATTAAAGAATTATAGGATAGATTTTCGTGTCCCAGAGGAGATTCTCCATAATCTCTGAAACATGTTTATACTTCAACTTAGTACGTATTCAGCTCTCGTGAGAAGATTGCGGAAACTGACGCCTTCTCCGTAAGTTTGCTGGTGATTCGTGCTGTGGGTGGTCCAAAGCTGTCCAATCGAGTGCCGAATGTGCCATAAACCTTTCTGCCGTCGTTCCGAAACGAAGCATTTCCATTCAGGTGTGTGAGACTATCATCATGGACCCGTCGGTACTCCTGCAGCATCAGCAACAGTTACCTGTTTCTTCCTCATCTCCTCGTAGAATCGGAGGTAAGCACATGTTTCGTCTTTATCATTGTGAGCTAAAACTGAAACAACTAGGAAGAAAAAATCGTATCAAAAGTGAACTCGATAACCTTGTTATTAACTGCTTTTATGATATCTTAATTCATCGCACTTTAAGGTGGAATCATTATACGAATATTTCCGGTATTTTATTTGTTGTGTAATTACTGTTTTTAATGGGATACACTTCGTATAGAACTAATTAGGTTAGGAATAAAAAGTAATAAGCCACGTAGTACTTGTGTTCAAATGAGCAGATCGTTTGCACGTAAACACTCGGTTGTTAAATTATCATTATACATATGAAAACACTAAAATATGGAACATTAGTGATCTGTATTTTATAAAGAGCTCACTTTGATTAAAGTTTCTCGTTTCTTTTTGTAATTTCCTTGAAGAGATTTCAGTTTCTGAGTGTTTTGCACATAACGTTAGGCATATTTAAAAAAAAAAAAAAAAAAAATCTGAATGCAAATGCGTCGCATCTCGAAATTTCATGAAACGACGTTCCTACAGTTTGCTTTACCTTACGGTATCTATGTACAAAAATAGTTTCAGTTTGTAAAGTCGAGAAATTTTGAAAGAAAATAATTAAAATTGCCTAGATCGTATGTATAGCTCAGCTTAATTTTCAGCACTCACCTCATAGTAATCCGCTTAGCTGGTGGAGGGTTTTACCACATACATAGTGGTTATAGGATTCTAATACTTTACAGGGATTATGGGTTTAAAATTAAGTTATGGGCTATAAAAATTTTTAAGAAAGGAAAGTTCCATGGTTGCCTAATTAAATTAAATTAAGAGAAAAAAAGAAAAGGAAAATATAAGCTAATAATCGCGCACGAGCGACTTTCGAGTTTCCTCGTCTTCAGTTAGCTATAGTGGAGGGGGGGGGGGAAGAGAGCGCGCTTGTGTTATATACGGGTTGGGTTCCCGAAATGCATTTCAGTGCACGTGGAAACTTAATACGTGTTAAATTTCTCCCCCATTTGGAATTTAGCACGTATTAAGTTTCCACGTGCACTGAAATGCATTTCGGGAACCCAACCCGTATATAACACAAGCGCGTTCTCTTCCCCCCCCCTCCACTATAGCTAACTGAAGACGAGGAAACTCGAAAGTCGCTCGTGCGCGATTATTAGCTTATATTTTCCTTTTTTCTCTTAATTTAATTTAATTTAATTAAATTAGGCAACCATGGAACTTTCCTTTCTTAAAAGTTTTTATAGCCCATAACTTAATTTTAAACCTATAATCCCTGTAAAGTATTAGAATCCTATAACCACTATATATGTGGTAAAACCCTCCACCAGCTAAGCGGATTACTATGAGGTGAGTGCTGAAAATTAAGCTAAGCTATACATACGATCTAGTTATTACATTACAGCACATAAGGACTCCTTAAAAAAATCAAGAGTTAAAATTGCCTGTGTGTCTGTCAGCACTCGATCCAAGACATTGAGACATAAGAGACCCGACATTTTGCCTGCCTAATAAAGGAACATTACGGACAGACAGTTCTCTTTTCTTTTTTTTTTATGCATAAATTATTTATTGAGTTGAGTTATAATTTCAAATTATATTTTTCATAAGATAATGCAATTATCTCTTGACCGATATCAACAAGTGAATAAATAAATTAAAAGGATCAGAGTTTACAATTATTGATGTTTTTATTTATCACTTTAGATGGAGAAACTTTAAATCAGTATTCTTAGAAATTTTGCTAAACCGAAATTGCCAAACGAATAATAAATAAATTCAAATAAATATATTCTTTGTCATGAAATTAAGATAAAATCTTAATTCGGAATGAAAAAAAAAATGAATTGAAATTGAAACTGTTTAAAAACATCAAGCATGCATCAATACGCGTTCTTGAGAGGTATCCAGAACTTATAGAATTAGCAGTGGCAAATCATGCAAGAAAGCAAGCTTGTACTATATCAGTGGGAAAAAAAAAAAAAAACTGCTCCCATTTCACCAATTCATTCCCTTCAATAGTTTGTCTAATTCTTCTTCGAATTTATTTATTATACTATCAATTTCCGCAACAACAGATGGAAGTTTTGTTCCAGTAATCAACCACACTCGCTGACTAAAAGAAAACTTCCGCACATCTCTTCTGCAACTGCCCTTCCCCAATTTGAATCCCTCGTGTGTGTGTGTGTGTGGTGTGGTCTAAGCAAGAGGAAGAATCTTATCAGCATTAATCTTGCTCAATCTATTCAAACCCGTAAGCACCTCAATCAGATCACCTCACAGGTGCTTAGTCTCCAGACGCTGCAATTTGCAGCATTGAAGCCTTTCTTGGTAAGAGCAGCAGTTTTGTTCCGTTCACCAATTGTTTTCCTTCTCTGTTCCAGCAGCTCTACATCCTTCCTAAAATGAGGGTTCCAGACCTGTATGCAGTACTCAAGATGTGGCCTGACCATTGCCTTATACAATGGGATAATCACCTTCTTAAACCTGCTAGCAAAATTCCTGTATATTATTGACAAAACCCCCATGAGCAGTCCTGACAGCATAGCTGCACTGCTCAGAGAATTTAATGTCTAACTGCGCAATCACCCCAGATCTTTTTCATTCTCCACTACCTTGAGAGTAGTACCACACAATTGGTAAGTTACTCTGGAGTTGCCGACCGGGCTAGCCGGGTGGGTCAAATGCCTGCCTGGCAACCTAAAGGTCGCGGGTTCGAATCCCGCCTCGGGCTTGGATCAAAGTACTGCAAAAAAAACCTTGGGAGGTGCATTATGGCCACAGAAGCTGATGCGTAAACAACTATAAAAAAACAAACAAAAAAAACAAACTCTGGAGTTACTACCCATTTGCAGTATCTTGCATTTGTCAACGTTAAACTTTGACTGCCGTTCTTCACACCATCGACCCAATTTTCCTAGATCTTGTCGCAGTAGCTCACCCACCCTGATGATTGTTGTTAACCACCCTGGCAACTTTTGTATCATCTGCAAATTTAGACATTAAACCTGACATACCTCAGCATCATTGAAAATTATTGAAAACAATAATGATCTGCACTGAACCCTACGGAACTCCACTAATAACATTAGTTCACGAAGAGCAGTGCCCATTGATTATACTACTGTCTCTTTCCACTTAATCATCCCTTTATTCCCCTAATGCCATATCATTCAAGTTTATGTGCAACAGTATCAAAAGCCTTCATGAAATTCAAGTATGAGGTCAAATTATTTTTTCCATCTAGTTCTTTGGTCACTGCATCACAGTAACCTATCAAATTGGTAAGACAAGACCGCACTTGGAAAAATCCATGCTGTGATTGCAGTATAATTGCGTACCTTTTCAAATGATCCCGCATTACTACTTTAACCAATGATTCCATTATTTTCCCTGGAACAGAAGTTAAGCTAACAGGTCTGTAATTATTCATGTCGCCTTTTGATCCGTCTCTATGAATCGGTGATATATTCGGACTTTTTCAGTCCTTAGGGACCTCCCCTGAATTCAGTGATGCTCTCATGTTTATGGCTAAGGGTTTGCTTACTACTTTTGCTGCTTCCCTTAATATAATTGGATATATTCCATCTAGCCCAGGCAGATTCAGGGTAGAGGGTCCGGGGCACGTGCCCCCATGTTCGTTTTTCGGAGAATATGCACCAATCGTTTAAATTCCCTTTAGCTACAAAAAAAATTTTCTCCATTGTTAACATAGGATTTTATCTATTTTTTCATTGCGGCTCAGCTATTTTCAACTGACTACAGTTGGCAACGATTATGTGATTGCTATTCTAATTCGAGGCGTCACTCAGTTTGGTCTTGCTAATGTTTACTTCAAAGTTTAGCTGTGTGCCTGGATCCGCCAATCGCATTACGTTTGAGTGTCGTATTTGTTTTGTTATGTGCATTATTTTGTGCACTAAATGGTTCCTCTTGTTACAAATGGTGCCTCCCCTCCTGTCATTTTTTTTCTGGATCCGCCAATAGCCCCAAGTGCCTTCTTTATGTCCATCCTCAACAATTGCTCCTCCACTTTCCTTTCAGTTATCACAGTCATTTAGCTTTTCGTTAGAGTTTGATCAACTTTTGTTATTTGGTTTTTAGGAGCATTAGCAACTAAGGCCATATTGCTCCGGGGATATGCGGTGGTCATTCCCTGACCTTTCCGCATCCTCCGTATTTGGTGGTTACGGGCTCGAACTCCAGTCTAATCAAGAAGCGTGTGCTACGCACTATTGCTCCTGGCTACAGAGGCGCCATAAACTTCTGTCATCCCTTTCTTCTAAAGAATTCCTCATGTGTGAATGTAGATGCAAAATGCCTATTCAATTTGTCTGCAACCTGAGCAGGGTCATCGAATGGCAGTTGAAGTTTAACATTGACAAGTGCAAGGGCAGCAGTAACCCCGGAGTAACTTATCAACTGTGTGGTACTACATTCAGGGTAGTGGAGAATGAAAAAGACCTGTGGGTAATTGTGCAGTCAGACATGAAATTCTCTGAGCAGTGCAGACATGCTGCCAGGAGAGCTCATGGAGTTTTGTCAATGATATTCAGAAACTTTGTTAGCAGGGGTAAGGAGGTGTGATTATCCCTTTGTATAAGGCCATGGTTAGGCCGCATCTTGAGTACTGTATACAGGTCTGGAGGCCTTACTGCAGGAACGATGTAGATCTGCTGGGATGGGTGCAGAGAAGGGCAACCAGACCGAAGAGAACAAATGGGTGCTCTTACTTAGAAAGGCTTCAATTCTGCAAGTTTCATCGTCTGGAGACTAGGCACCTGCGGCGAGATCTGATTTGAGTTTTAAAGTCTTAAATGGATTGAGTAAGCTCAGTGTTAATGGCTTTCTTACTTTCTGAGACTACACGTATGGGGGGGGACATAAATTCAAGTTGAGGAAGGATGGTGGCAGGTTAGTTGTGCGGAAGTTTGCCTTCAGCCAGCGGATGTTTGATTGTTGGAACAGGTTTCCATCTGTTTTTGTGGAAGTGGTTGAATAAATTCAAGAAAGATTAGACAAATTCTTGGAGGCTACAGATGAGTGAACTGTGTAGGTTTTTTGTTTGTTTGTTTTGGGCTGATGCTAAATAATCTTGCTTTCTTGCATCATTTGCCAATACTACTACTCTCTCTTATCAAGTATAAGACTGTTTTAGTATAGTTACTAATGAAACTTTTGTCTCAGTATGTTAAATAGTTCTATGTTTTCGTTTTATTTTTGTATATATTTATAGATATAAATGCCGTTGTACCTGAACACCAGTTTCCAGATACGTTGGCTAGTCACGGCCAAATAGCGAAACTGGCCGTCGTCTGCAGAATGAAATTTTTAGCATAATACTGTCATTAAAGAGCCGTTCTGTAACGGATCATTAGTGGCTGCTCATTATTTTGAGGAAATATATCGGGTCAATCCACGGAAATTGATATTGGAGATTAGGAATATAAATGACAGTGCTGTCGATGGTTCGAGAGTCGAACGCTTAAAACCACCGAACATAGTATGAAGCGGGACTTTAGCATAGTCATAGTATATTAATGTATATATTGTGACACCTAGACTTAAAGTCCATCTCCACCGTATAATCACTATCAAGTAGAACATTTAGCAATAAAAAAAAAAAAAAGAGCCACTCTGCCACCGGGGAGCAAACGCCAAATTTGCGATAGCTTCCCGCTGCCCATTCCTAGAGCCGGGCCTGGGTCAACTTTTCCTGTCTGTGCACAATGCACGAACTCCACACCCATCGGATGAAGTGCAATACCGATAGGTGTCACCTTCCCCGCATCCTGGCTGCCAACACCAAGAAGTACACAAAAAAAAAAAAAAAAATAATAATAAATAAATAAAAAATATAGAAAAAAAGAAAAAACGTATGCAAGCGGTCCGAGACGGGATTTTAGCATAAGTATGCATCCATTTCTGGAAAATGTGGTATTGCAGCAATGCCATTTGTGGGCCCCTTAATACCAACGAAGCCAAACTTGGACGCCAGAGTTTATCTGGAAGTTATTTCCGACCGGACGAATCCCTTTATGGCTGCATTGCATCTATCTGCGAGTGGGTTCTTCCAACAGGATAATGCTTTTCTATGTACAGGTCGTAACAATCTTTGAAAGGGATGCTATATTTTATATGGTCAGTGCTGCAGTACAGTTGTATCGTCACGGTCCCCCTCCCACACCGTGGAAAACCCCCGGGTTCGAATCCCATTGATGAGGCAATGGGCTTTTTTTCACTCAGTGGCTGAGTTAGTTGGTTTCAGGAGTAGATAGCAAGGTTTTCCCCGAAAAAACTGGGGTTTTTTGTCGAGCTTTTTTTTTATATTTTATATGATCTAGCTCTCTTGATAAGTTATGTGATTTTACCGTACATAGCTTATTTAGGTTTTCAGAGCAACTAAAGTACATCTGGTGTTGTAGATTTTGCAACTATGTTTTGATACTGGGGTAGTACAAAATAATTACAGTATCTTTTCAGCGGGCTTTTGTCTTGATTCCTGCAGTTCCTGTTCTCGTGTCGAAAATGACGCGGACTACGATGCTGGCTAGAAACGTTTCCACTAAGCATCATAAATCAAATTTTTCATTTATGAAGAAGCCTGTCAGCGACAACACCCAGTTATAGGCTACTATTTTGCAGCTTGAATGAGTGATGCTAATAAGTCATTCCTATGATGCATTCTTTGGCTGAAATCCTGGAGTAAATGTATATTGCGCAGTAATATTTCGAATTTGTGACACTGCGACCTTCCTTCCTGCAATTTTGAATGCACTCCTACACTCTGCTGACCTGCAGAGTTTGGGTGCCTTCCAGTAAAATATAATTGCAGTTGTCAGCTTGTACCAAAATTATGTGTAGCAGATACGAACAGTAAGGAGCTTGACCAGAATTTAGAAAATGAATAACCAATTATAATTTATTATGCACAGCATCTAAAAAAAAAGAGTGAAATATCCAAGTGAATATTTCAGAATTTCCAGGCTTAAAATTAAACGTGTTTAATAAACTGTAAATAAAATAATTTCTACGTACATGCACTGTTTATAATGATTTGTTAGTGTATATCGTTTTCTTATTTTGTTAATATTTCTTCATCAGAGGTAAGAAGTAAAATTTTCAGCGCTGAGCTAAATTTTAACAGTTACGATATGGTTATTAATTACAAGGAAGATGTATCTGTAGATATCTTCTGTGCTTCAATTTAATATTTTTCATACAGAGATTACATTAATGTGATTGAAATGTAAGAGCAAAACGGAATAAAATATCAGCTGGAAAGCTTTGTATGCATCTACGAACATAATACTGGTTTGATAAACGAGGGGTGATCATTTAATTTACAGACTGGTACAAGATTTTATGTTTACCGCTCGAACTTTCCGCAACTGCAGCTAGGCGCTCTTCCTGATCGCTACTGAGCAGACTCCGTGTGCGCATTCCAGTGCTTGTCGAGTTAGTGTTGCGTTAAGATTTTTTTTTTTTTTTTTTTTAAGCCTCGTGTCAGTGACGATCGTTCGGAAGCAAGTATCATGTCGGATACTCAGATTAAACAGTGATATGTGATTCGTTATTGTGTTAGACGGGTTCTAAATGTATCGGAAACAGTTAGAGATGAATGAAGCGTATGATAATGAGTGTCTTGGTAGGACGACCATATTTAAATGCCACAAGCGATTCAGTGAAGGCCGCGAGTCTGTTGCAGAGATGACCCAAGATCTGGTCAGCCTTCCTTCTCAATAACTAATTCCTGAGCAAATCGCAAAAACCTAAGAAACATTGAATGAAGACAGCGAATTACATACACTCCGTGAATTACCTGTTAGAATGTCCATTTCATACGGTAGTGCTCACAATATTGTAAAAGATTACCTGAAAACGTTGCCAATCTGTGCCCGCTGGATTGCACACCATTTGACTCCAGTACAAAAACAGCAAAAAGTAGACTTGTGCAAAGAAATGATTGATCATTTTGAAACACAGGGTCAAAACTTCTTAAATCAAATAATGACGTTATGAAACCTGGATTTTTCACTTTGATCCAGAGACAGAACAACAATAGAGTGAGCGGAAGCTTTCCAATTCACCAAGACCTAAAACATTTCGAGCTTCTCGTTCGGCTGACAAACAAATGGTTCTTGTGTTTTGTGACATAAAAGGCATTCTTGTTACACATTTTGTGCCTCGTGGAACAATATGAATAAGCAAGCATACTCTGGGGTTCTCAGAGTCAAACTGGCGCACTATGGTCATAGTTGCCAATGCGCCCAATAAATCCCGAAACAAACAAACAATCAGAGTCAAACTTCGCTGCGCCATTCGTGAGAAACGTCAAGAACTTTCCGGTGTGGAGTGGTTTCTCGATCAAGACAATGCCAGGCCCCATATGGCATATATTGTACAACCAGTGATCACTGCCATAGGTGCCGAAGTTCTGCCCCATTCCCCTTGTTCATCGAACATAGCCCTGTGTGATTTCTTCCTGTTTCCACCAAGACCTAAAAGAAAGTTCTGAAAGGCAACCGTTTCGCGTCGGACAACGATGTTCAACGATGAGAAGTGTTACAACGGAAACACTTCTCAGTCTTTCGAAAAATGGCTTGCGAGAAGCATTTAATGCTTGGATACGACGGTGGCGAAAGTGTGAAGTTCAAGGAAGAGTATTTCGAGAAGGAGAAATCCACAGAAGATTCAGATGATGACAATTAGGATAAGATCTTGCACCAGTCCGCGAATTCAGTGATTACCCCTCGTAAATGCAGATAAATATAGATAACTTTTACATTTATATCTGGTAATATTTATTTTTGCTGTAAAAGTAATATTTTAGATTATTACTATAAAAATTAATACTTTTGTCTCTTCTGTGCGAATTATTTCGGTATTTCTTTTCATCAAAAAATAAATAAATAATGAATAAAAATAAGGTGATTAGTTTAATCCTTCCAAATTTATAAAAAGTTTGTTGCGTGAAATTTGTAATAGGTTTGGTTCAGCTGTCAGTGACGTTAGTGCTGCCGCTGCAGATTTTTTTTTTTTTTCCAGTTAGTATTAGCATTATAATGGCCAAGTGACGTGAAGATGCGAATTTTTACTGCAATCTATCAACAAAAAAGGGAAAACTGTTAGCACCCACTCCTTCCCCCACGCCAAAAAGTTAAGTGACTACCCAAATTTTTTTTGGCGTTTACTGAACTTTTAGGCGCCTCCGTAGCCAGGTGAGCAGGAGCAGCAGTGCGTAGCACACGCTTCTTGATTAGACCGGGGTTCGAGCCCGTGACCACCAAATACCGAGTATGCGGAAAGGTCAGGGATTGACCACCGCATATCCCCGGAACGATATGGCCTTAGTTGCTAATGCTCCTAAAAACAAATAACAAAACCGAACTCTTAATCCAAATTTTTTTTTTTTTTTATTTGTGAGTGCTCTCTCTCTCTCTCTCTCAGAAAAGATATTTTCTGGTGAAGATACACGCATGAGCCAAAACATTATGACCAGCGAGTCATTATGCAAATCGAAGCAACTTCAGGGGAACTACGGCGCGTACCCGGGTTGGGACACTGTATAAAAAAACACCTGATACTGAGCTCCGTTAATCAGTGTTGCTCTTGTTCTTCAGATGGGAAAGGCAGCGGACTTAAGCGAGTCTGACAAAGGCCAAATTGTAATGGCCAGACGACTGGGTCAGAGCATATCCGAAACGGCACGGCTGGTGGGATGCTCACGGTCAGCCGTGATTAGTACCTACCAAAAGTGGTCCGAGGAGGAGAACCGCCGGCGAAGAGTTGGACGACCACGGCTCATCGATGCTCGAGGTGAACGAAGGTTCTCCCGGGTGGTACATGGCAACAGAAGGGCGACTGTGGCGCAACTTGCCGGTAATTGGAACGCTGGTGACGGGACTAATGTGTCACAACACACAGTACATCAAACCCTGCTGAAAATGGGACTGCATAGCCGCAGGCCGCTCCGAGTGCCCATGCTAATCACGGTTCACCCCGCCAAAATGCCTACAATGGACACGTGAGCATTGAAACTGGACTTTGAGTAATTGGAAGAAGGTCGTCTGGTCCGATGAATCATGTCTCCTGTTGCACCATGTGGATGGCTGGGTACGTGTGCGTCGTTTACCTGGGGAAGTGATGGCGCCTGGATGCACCATGGTACGAAAACAAGCCAGTGGCCACAGTGTCATACTTTTGGGCGATGTTCTGCTGGGATACCCGGGGACAATCATCCATGTACTGGGCACTCTGACATGTACCACCTACCTAAACAACAGCAGTTTTTCTCCCAATTGTTACCTTTGCAGCCGGGGCATGGTTCCACAGAGCGACCAAAGTCAAAATGAGAGAGAAACTAAATTCAATACAGAGATCCATGCTGCTATCCACTCACCGCATCTGCAGAACTGCTTCAACCTCAGCCGTACAAGTAATTGCGGGGGCACTGCCCCTTGACATGCACTACACTTTCCGAGGACTTTGCTACCGAATTAAGAAGAGAATCCCTACCACACTGCTAGAGATAAATATCGACCTGGACGCTGACACCAAGAAAGATAGAACCCGATGCTACAGAGCTGATCACGAGGTGGCAAGAGCAATGGGCTGCTCTCAATGATCGGAGTTGATACACAAAGGTTCCTCCCTGATGTGAAATTCACAACAATCAGAAGAATGAACTCTTGGTTTTCACTATCCCTTGAAGCCTCATTTTTAGTGACAGGACACGGAGCAATAAACGCAAAACTTCATGAACTTGGCCTGCTTAACACGAATCAATGTTACTGTGGGGAGGGGGGGTGCAAGGACAGGCAGCACATAATCTTAACATGCCAGAGTATTGTGATCGCAGAGAATGGCTATTTAGCGAGTTTCCCAATCTCAATCCGGACACACTTGGACAACTACTTATAACTCCACAAACCCTTGTAGCATTCCAGAATTTTGCTAAAGATATCTTCATGAAAAGAAAAACGCTTTACCTGGCAGCGAATATCAATAACCAAGAAGACACCAATCACTGAAGAAGTACTTGGAGCAGATAATATCACTGTTATGGCCCTTTTGCCACACTAAACACTTTACTTTTTTTTTTTTTTTTGTTTTTTAGCGCTCTGCTATGAACTGGGGCTCCCCAGCTCTGGACATCTCTCTCTCTCTCTCTCTCTCTCTCTCTCTCTCTCTCTCTCTCTCTCTCTCTCTCTCTCTCTCTACACCCTGGTACGGGACCCCTCTGGGCTGAGAGTCCTCATCTCATCCTACCCTTTTTTTCGTCTTCATCCAGTAAGTAATTCCTCCCTCGGGGGAGGGCGAGCTAGAGTAGCAAGGGAGGCCTTTCCTTCCACGGCTAGGGACGAGTACCTGGAAGCGGCTTCTAGGTAGCAAAAGGCAAAAACACAACATTACACTACAAAACACACACACATAAGCTCACTAACAAAATTTTTTTTTTCCCCGTCACCACCAAATACGGAGGATGCGGAAAGGTCAGGGAATGACCACCGCACATCCCGGAGCAATATGGCCTTAGTTGCTAATGCTCCTAAAAACCAAATAAATAGCAAAAGAGCAGAAATCAAAAATAACAAAATTTTTTCTATTTTATCATTTTCTCCCGAGTGCGGATGAAAAACTTTTTTTTCCCCTCTCCCACTCCTTTCGTGTTTTTTTTTTTTTTTTTTTTTTTCTCCTTTCTACACACATATGGCTTAACCTTAAGAGTCTGAAAAATGAACAGTGCAATGAGCCGGAGATGAACTTTGTTCTAGGAGTTGCCCTTACATAAAACTAAAGAGCAGATTGGAGCTGTTGCTACTCTTCCCTATCTGTGCTGACGCTGTTTTAACTGCTCCCCTAAAAAGTTAGATAATACTTCGGATTACCGAGACCTGAGACTATGTCGCCACACCAGTGGATGCAGCATTGCTTCTTTACCCCTAGGTAAATTTTCATATTACAAGCGAGTAAATATATCGTTATTTGCACTATGGAAACCCACATGGTCGCCATAGTGATAACGTTATAGAGGCAGTGAAGTCATATTTCACACCGTGACTCTTGTAAAATGGAAACCTTGATTGGGTGTTCTCCTTAAAAACTCTAACTGGGGACATCACATATCTATTTATTGTAGACTTTGGATGTTTATTTGCCTAGATATTTGTCATGTTTCGCCGTATCCATTGTTTGCCACCATATTGTTTTTTTACTGGTAGCTGCTCTAAACACTTATTTTTGAAAATATTTGTGGCGCCCTCTGCATTCTAGTTGTTTTGGAAGAAAACCACAAACTTGACTTTTTGTATTTCCCATAATTGGATACCATGTGCTTAGTTCTCTCCCCCCCATTTTTCCTCCATAGATATTCCATGGAAGAAGTTGCATTCAGTACCTATTGCTCCCAGAAGAAATCTGATATCACCACTGTACTCAGTGTCCCGAAAAACCAAAGGTGAAAGTATCCCCGTTTCTCTACGGTCAATTTTACTTTTGGGCGTTTCCCCCACGTGACCTGTGGGAATAGCCTGACCTTTGCAGTTGGACTGCTCTGCACGTCATTATCCCACGAATTTGTAGCAATCGCCAATAGTGTCATCTCCCTACCTTTTAAAAGGGAACACCAACCAAACCTCGATTATCCGGAAACTCCCGGTAATGCGAACCACATCTTAAAAATGAAAGATAACAGACAGAAATCACCCGTGGACACCCAGATGAAGACCTGTGATGACCCTACCATTGGGGAAATGCAGGATAAGGAGACTAGGCCAATACCCGACCAGCTGTAAGAAGAAAAATAAAAAAAACAGTCCCCAAAAATGAGTGGGAAACATGGTCAAGCGGACCACAGAGACACGCTGGATGCTACCGTTATTGACAATGCCAGAGGGCACGGTACCCGATAAAATTCTGATACTCAGAACTAAACTAGAAGACCTAAAGAAGGACCAGAATAACAGGGTCACAACGCACTTAGAGGCCAAATAGTGTCCCTGTGGACAAAACTAGAAACTGTTGGTCTTTTCTACAACAGACCAACATCGAATATGAAAAAATCAATGCTAAGCTCGAGGCCTACCTTGAAGGCAGAGCAAATCAAATGCAACCACGTGCTCCTACCCTTACCTTTGCAGACGCACTGAGGAACACAACCAAGCAAAACCAAACAATACCAAACAATACCAAAATCTGCAAGAGCAACTACCAGGAGAACGCTCCTGCCAAGACCACACCTGGTTCTCTTGAAGCCTGCAACACCTGATGCTCCCCAGACCAGTGAACAGATTAAGGAATCTGTCATAACTAACCTGACCAACGATCTGAGAACTACAAAAATTATATCTATCAGAAAAACCAGGAACGTCAGTGTCATTATCCAGACCGAAACTGAGGAAGATGCTACTCGAATTCTCAATAACACTAAAATACCAACACGGGGACTAACAGCCGTACCCCATAAACAAATGGGCCCATAAATAGTGATCTTTGGCACAGTGCAGGATATCAACTTGACCACAGAGAACTGTATCAAAGGAACCTATAACAGGCCTACCCAGAAGAGGACCCAGCTTCACTAAACTTCCCTAGGTACCAAACGAAGTCCAATTCTGGGAACTCCACAAATTGGGTCGTGGAGCTACACTGAAAGGCTTGGCAAGTTGTCACCTTCAAAACAGAGTGTACATAAACGGGGGCAGCCATCGTTTTAAGGAGCACGTGACTGTCCCCAAATGTTTCGGGTGCCACTTTGGCCATACAACTCACACTTGCACTCAGAAGGAACCAACGTGCGGCCACTGGACATGACTTCAGTGCATGCCCAAACAACAACAACAACATGTAACTGCATGGCACAAACTTCCGCCCTCTCATTCCATCAGAGAGAACAAGTGCCCTGTCTACCTGAAGGCAAAGAGTATGCAACAAAGCAGAATCATTTATGGGACATTACCCTAAACAATATAACAACCAAAAGCTTAAATTCTTACAGAACAATGCACAAAGAGCCAAAGCTGTCGCAAGCCAACTTCGCATCAAAGCCGACGAGGAAAATATTGACATTCTAATTCAGGAGCCATACACTTGTGTCAAGGCAGTGAGGAGTTACCCCTGACCTACAAAATTGTCCAGGGCCAAGAAGATACTCCCTGGGCTGCGATCCTTGTACACAACCCAGAACTTACCCTCATAAAGGTTTCGCACTTTTGTGTTCCACGGGCAGTCTGCACACACATATTCGACCCATGGTGAACTCTGTTGCATCCATGTACTTCCGTCCTAGGGTAGATATTCTCCTAGCCATCTACCTCCAGAACTTGATAACGGAACTGCCTAATGCCAAAATACTTGTATCTGCAGACGTCAACTGCCGCTCAACCATCTGGCACAGTGAAACCCTGGATCACCATTGAACACACTATGGAAAGCAACTGGAAGAGTTTTCGCCAACAGTACGTTTGAGGTCATCAACCAACCTAACAATCTCCCCATATTTTCTAGCACTCTATGGGATGCGATGCTGGATCTTACACTTGTTGCGAGTGTAACATCACTCTCAGGCAACATATCCAACTGGACGGTCAATGACGGGTGGTCCACGTCAGACGACTAGGCAATAAGCTTCCAAATCCTCTGGTCTGTTTCCCATCCTCTCGACCCAAGAAAACACCAGCACAGATTCCACACCTACAAGGCCAACTGACACTTCTTTCGAGAGGTGCTCTCCGATCATGCTGTGACCCTCAGGACAAGATGTCTCCAAAGTGGAGACACGGATCAGCATCAACACACCATCAGATGCAATCACCTGTGCAGCCAACTCTGCCATCCAATGCAAGAGACCTACCCCTGGGGTGATCCCGTGGTGGTCTCGGGAGCTCCAAACCCCTAAGAAGAGATGTCAATCTAAAAAGACGCGCCTTCTAACGATCCAGGCGCTCCTGGCTGAATGCCGAAGTCGAAATTCTTAAACAACGCTACAGGGAAGCCAGGAACCAATACACTGCACTGATCAGGCAGCGTAAGAAGCTGTGCTGGGAGCACTTTGTCACCACTACAGGCAACGAAGACCCTTGGGGTGTGGTCCACCGGATCACCACAAATAGGCTTCCAAGGGGAGAAAGAGGTCATCCCCTCTACGAAAACCTCAGAGAATCGAATGACCATCACATTCCAATCTTTAATACAACTATTTCGGACCATCGTCCCATCTTAATGGTAATTGAAAATGAAATAAATGAAGCAGAGGTCATGAACACTTTCAAATCTATCACTCCAGACTCTCTCAGCCAGCTTTGTCACGACCTGCAGCAGTCAACGTGGGGTGGAGTGTTTGCTACAATTGATCCTGAAATTGCAACGAACTGCTTTTTCTAAGCATATCCTAAATAGCTATGAAAAATACGTGTCAGGAGACCAAGGAATGAAAAGGCCACCAGGCCAAGAGCGGAAATATGCCCGGCAACCCCCAAGACAGAATGCACTGGTCCCACAGGAACTAGTAGTTGTTGGTGACTCTATTGTCAGGGAAACGGGGAACATGCTTTGTAAAAAGGATAGGTGGAACAGGATCAGGGTATGTCTGCCGGGGAAAGGCTGATGACGTAGAGCGGCTATCATATTTTAATGGCACAAAAGGTGATATAGTTGTACACGTTGGCACTAATGATATTAAGAGTAGGAGACCGGCAGAATTACTTAACAAGTACAGGTCACTGTTGAAAAAAAGCTGTTAATTAGGGTTGAATTTGAAAGTGTCTGCAATTCTGCCCAGACACGATAGGAGGGAGTATACAAAGGGTACTAGGAAAGTTTTGCAATACAGCTTTGTTTATTTAATTTTTTCAAAGTAATTTCCTCTACATTCAATACACCTCTCCATCCTCCGAAACCAATCTTTAAACAAGTTCTGCCAAGTTTCACTAGGGAGTAAAGCACACTCGTTGTCCCAAGCCCGTAGAAGGTCCTCATCACTGGAAAACCGCCTCCCTTTTAGCTTCATTTTCACATGCGAGAACAGTGCAAAGTCGCAGGGAGCAAGGTGTGGACTGTAGGGAGGGTGCTCCAGAAGTTTCAGTCCTGTCGTGGTCAAATATTCGGTGCAGGCTTTGGCGCGGTGAGCTGCAGCATTATCGTGATGGAGGTACCAGGTGTCCATTCTTGACTTTGGCCGCAGGTTCTTCATAGATCCAATGACTTTAGGCAGACATTGTTCAGTATACCACTTAGCTGTGACTGTCTTCTGCATGTCCAAAACGACACGTTCCACAATTCCACTCGATTTAAAAATACAGCTATCATTTTCTTCTTTACAGATCGGGATTTTCTGACAATTACGGGTGTGTCGTCATCATCAAAGACCCAAACTTTGTTTTGAGATTTGGTCGGCAGATCGTAATAGTACAGCCAAGTCTCGTCACCTGTCACGATTTTGTTCACATACCGAGATTGTCCCTTATCAAACTTTTTTAACATCTCCCGGCACCAAGTCACACGTCATGTCATCTGCTCTTCAGTCAGTTGATGCGGCACCCAGAGAGAACAAAGTTTCTTCATGTGCAAATGATCTTGCAGAATCGAACGAATTGCTGGTGCATTTAGGCCCAAAGTATCCTCTATCTGTTGGTAGGTCACTCGCCTGTTTTCGTCAAGCATTTTCCTCACAGCAGTAACGTTTTCCTCCGTAACTGACGTTCGTGGCCTTCCCGGCCTCTCAGAATCCTCCAGAGTGAAATTTCCCCTTTGGAATTCTCTATACCACCTGAATATCGTTGTACGATGTGGACAATCATCATCTAGTGCAAGAGTCATTTCTTCTAAGCACTGGTCTACGGTTAAACCACGCACGAAATTATACCGCAAAACTGTCCTTATCTCATTTCGTGACCACGATGCCATCGCAAGCACTTTACACACTCACTACTAATGAATAACTGAGCCCATCGACTTGGCGTGGCGGCTACTATACACGTATGAACATGTCTCAACATGCAGCAACAAGCAGCTTCCTGTGATTCGTCGTTGCGTCATATTGCAAAACTTTCCTAGTACCCTTTGTATAATGAGAGCCTTGTCGATCAAGTCGGCCCTGAAGAGATTGTGTAATACTCAAGGGGTAGAATTTTTCTCAGCGTGGTCTGCGCTTGTTAACAGGAGAGACTGCTTTCGAGCAGTCTCTTTTTTGATGCTATCGAGGCAGTGTTAGGTGGGTCGGAAAACTGCTAGCTTAGGGGGATACAAAGACTAATAGATTAACAGTACCCACTGGCCAAGGTGAAACTGATTCTTGCACTGCTTCTATTGGAATGAGCAGCAGCCTGGAAAACAAGATGCAGGATATTTCAGAGACTGCTGGGAGTCATTGCGGTACAAGTAAACACATTGGTTTTGTTAAGGTAGCTAAGAATAGGAACAGGTGCATGTACACTTGCGTGTACACCAATGCTAGGAGTTTGGTAAATAAATTTGATGAATTTGAGGTATTGCTCAAAACATGAAAGGCAGATATTGTTGGGATATCAGAGACGTGGTGTCACACATAAGGAATGCAGAACTGGAATTTGGGGAGAACAATGTGTACAGAAAGGATAGACAGGATAGGAAGGGAGGAGGGGTTATGCTATTAGTTAAGAAACATAAACTCCAAGGAAGTGAAGCCAGTCGACATCGCTGGACAGTGCAGTGTCAAGTCAGTTTGGTGTGACATAAGCATTGGGAGATCAAAATTGAGAGTAGGAGTGTGCTATAGGCCTAATGACTCTGAGTATAATAAGAAACTGTACAGGGAAATAGTGGGCCAGTAAATCAGAGAGTCTTATAATGGGGGATTTTAATTTCCCAGATATTGACTGGAATTTGTGGGTTGGTCACTCACACACTAGCAAGGCTATTGTGGATTTATTGGATGATTGTTTTCTACATCAGCATGTTCGGGAGGCAACTAGAGGGAGCAATACTCTTGATGTGATTATCAGTAGTGATTCTTCATGCATTAAAAATCTGCAGATAAAGGAACCACTAGGTGGCAGTGATCACAGTGTGCTGAAGTGGGATTTACTCAAAGAGGTAATTACCATCAGGGGTAAAGGGAAGGGTTTGTGCTTTCATAAAGGCGACTACGATGGTCTGAGACAGTATTTAAATTCTATACAGTGGGACCAACTGATGATGTTACCAACAGCAAATTCAAAATGGGAAGCATTCAAAGAACTTACCTTGGCAGCTACTAGGCGTTACATACCAATTAAGAAATATTGTTCAAGGTTTACGCCTAAATGGATGTCAGATGAACTAATGAGACATATGGTAGAGAAGAAAAATGCTTGCGATACATATAAATTAACATGGGACAGAGAAGCCTATGATAGATATAAGCTGGTCTGTAACAAAGTTACAAAGGAGGTTAGGGCAGGCGAAGGCAGATTACGAGAAATCTTTGGCAAAGGATGCAAAGAAAAACAGCAAAGAATTCTTTACTTATGTAAACTCTAGAAGAAAGGGGATGAATCAGATTGGTCCACTTGATATCGATGGTTCAATTGTTGATGATCCTGGTCAGGTAGCCAATAAACTAAACGAATATTTTTCATCGACATTCACACATGAGGAATGCCAGAGGTGTATTCAACTCTGTCAGTAAGATAGGTAATCTTGTAATAACTTAGAGTAAAGTGGAGGTGAAATTGTTGATGATAAACACAAGAAAGGCACCCGTAGTGGATGGGATCTATCCAGTTATATTAAATGAGGCAGCAAAGGAAGTAAGCAAACGCTTAGCCATAATTATTAGAGCTTCTTTGAACTCAGGGGAGGTACCCATAGACTGCAGATGTGCAAGTGTGATCCCAATTCACAAAGGCTGACACAAGTAATTATAGACCTGAAAGTTGAACTTCTGTTCCAGGAAAATTAATGGAGGCACTGGTTAAAGAACTGTAGGATAATCTGGATCATCTTCAGTTTTAGCACGGACACAGCATGGTTTTGTTAAGGGAAAGTCTTGCCTGACCAATTTGATTGGATACTATGATGCAGTCACAAAAGAACTGGATGCAGAGAATAACTTTAATATTATATATTTGGATCTTTGAAAGGTTTTTGATACTGTTGCATATGGAAGACTGCTGCACAAATTGGAGCAGTGTGGCATTGGAGGCAAATTGCTGCTATGGATAAAGGGATGGTTGAGTGGGAGAAGACATAGTGGTAATCAATGGACACTGCTCATCGTGGACTAATGTTATTATTGGAGTTGCTCAGGGTTCAGTGTTGGGTCCATTATTGTTTTCTGTATTTATAAATGATATTGATGATGGTATATCAAGCTTAATGTCCAAGTTTGCAGACGGTACAAAGGTTGGCAGGGTTGTTAAGGACACTACTGACGCTATGCTACTGCAACAGGATCTGGAAAGGTTGAGTAGATGGGCTGAGAGGTGGCAAATGAAGTTTAACATTGACAAATGTAAAGTACTACATATGGGAAACAGCAATCCCAGAGCAACGTATCAACTCTGTGGTACTACACTGACAGTGGTAGAGAATGAAAAGAACCTGGGGGTAATTGTGCAGGCAGATATACAAGTTCTCTGAGCAGTGCAGACGGGATGCAAGAGTAGCTCATGATGTCTTGTCAATGATATACAGGAATTTTTCTAGCAGGGATAAGGAGGTGATTATTCCCTTGTATAAGGCAATGGTCAGGCCACACCTTGAGTACTGTATACAGGTCTGGAGGGCTCATTTCAAGAAGGATGTAGAGCTGCTGGAACGAGTACAGAGAAGGGCAACAAGATTAGTGAATGGAACAAAGGGTTTCTCTTACAAAGAAAGGCTTAAATTTTGTAAATTAGTGTCTGGAGACTAGGCACCAGCGAGCGAGATGATCTGATGGAGGTGTATAAAGCCCTGAATGGTTTGAGCATGCTCAATGCTGATGGGATTCTTCCTCTTGCTCAGAATAATCACCTGAGAGGGCATAAATTCAGATTGAGGAAAGACAGATGTAGGATAGATGTGCTGAAATTTGCCTTTAGCCAGCTGGTAGTTGGTTGGTGGAACAGACTTCCATCCCTTGTTGTGGAAGTTGATAGTCTAAATAAATTTAAGGCTCAGCTGGACAGGTATTTCGAACGAATGGAGGGGTGAAATGGAAGTGGTTTTTTTTTTTTTTTTTTTTTTTGGCTGATGCTGTATAAGCTCGCTTTCTTGCATCATATGCCTCTACAAATGCTAATCTCAAACAAGATTTGTAATATGTTAAAGAGACAACCTTGCAAGAATTTCTAGAGCAACAGGAATCGAGGCAGATAAAATTAATACACAACGTACAGAAACAAAGTCACTGACTGCATTCGGTCAGAGAAAAGAAAATACTATAGTTCTCAACTTACAGGGTATCATAACAAGCAAGAAAAAATGGACAGTTTTGAATAACTATTACCGGAAGGAAACTGAAATCACGGAGCTACGTTGGAGATATAATTGAAAATTAGGTACTCATTTCAGATGATGAGCTAAAAGCTACTGCCTTCGGTAACCACTTTATATCAAGTGGAAATAACCTCTTTCAAGATGAACTTGATTTCAGAGGCAATGAAATGAGAGAATCTGCCAGGTACTCATTCAGAAACACTTTTTTTTCTCGCTCACCTCTCCGATCAAGAGATTTTAGAGGCAGGGAATTAGGTGAAAGAAAAGGGAGCCTCTGGCTTTGATGAAATAACTCCTTCTCTGCCGAAAAAGGTTCTTAGCTCAGTTCTTACGGCCACTGAAGTATATATTCAATCTCTCCTTTCAATCTGGTAAATTCCCTTCTCAATTCAAGAAAGGAATAATCATTCCTGTTCCAAAGGGAAACCGTTGTAATTGTGCAACAACTTCCAACTGCTCTACTCTCAGTCTTCGCAAAATTATTTGAAAAAATTCTTCATAGCAGAGTCATGGGTTTTCTTGAAGAAAATCAGCTAATCCATCAACAACAGTATGTTTATCGCTCTAAAAGATTCACTGATCTTGCAATCGTTGACTTCTGCTCAGGGAGCATTGATAGTCTTGAAAAGGGTCACTGCTCTTGACTTATCTAAAGCTTTTGATTGCATAAACCATAATATTCTACTTAACAAACTCAATCTTGGCTTGAGAGGGAAAATTAACCTTCTTGAAGACTACCTTATTGATCGTCCGTTTGTCGTAAGAACAAATCAATCATACTCCGACATCTGTTATTTTTACCCCAGGGGCTCACATCTGGTGAGTATGGGCTTGGGTCCTGAGCTGGATTTCATCATTCTTCTCTTTCTTGCTTTCTTGGTGATTCCCTTCTACTTCTCTCTCTCTGTCCCTCTCTCTCTCTCTCTCTGTCCCCCTCCCTCTCTCTCTGTCCCCCCTCCCTCTCTCTCTCTGTCCCCCTCCCTCTCTCTCTCTCTCTCTCTCTCTCTCTCTCTCTCTCTCTCTCTCTCTCTCTCTCTCCTCTCTCTCTCGTCTCTCTCTCTCTCTCTCTCTCTCAGGGTAACACGGTTTTTTTTTTTTATAAGCCTCAGGCTTCCTTTCACCTTATGGCTAATAATAAAAATAATTTCTCCAGGGGAGTTCCTCAAGGGTCACGTCTTGGACCTATCCTATTTGTTCTTTACATTGATGAATTTCTCTCTCTTTTTCCATTTTCTCACCAAGTAGCGTATGCCGATGATATTTCCATCCTGATCACAGTTAAAGACCCTAATCAGCTTCAAATTAAAATCTCTGCCTTGCTCTCTATGATGCATAGTTGGCTTCAAAAGAATCAGCTTATACTGAGTTCAGAAAAATCAAAATACATGGTGTTTAGAACGAAAAAGAAACCGCTAAATATTGATTTAGACATAATATACAGAGAAAAACAACTTCAAGGGGTGAATGAAACCAAGTTTCTCGGAATCTGGCTAGATGATAAGCTAAGTTGGGCAAAACAGATGATAACCCTACGAAATAAAACCTCGTCACTAGCAGGAATACTCGCCAGGGCCTCTGTCTGTGTGCCCTCCTTCCCTTCTCAGACTAGTATTCCTTTCTTTAATTCAGCCGCACCTCACCTATGGAATCATCTCATGGGGAGATGATTCCATTATCATATGGAATCATCTCACCACCTGCCAAGAAAACCTTGCAAGAATCAACTCCATTCTCAATCGATGTGTTCGTTCAATTTTGGACCTTCTCTGGAACGCATCAGTTAGTTCGAGATACAAGGAAGTGAGACTCCTCAGCATCTACCAACTGCTACAGTAAGCCGAGGCGATCTTTGTTTACAATACACTGAAGACCCCAGAGTTTCTCCCTCTCTTCAGGTCCTTTGTCATAACCATAGAAGAAGACGAAATATCATACAATCTAAGAAATGAAGCCAACATGAAGATTCCGATTTTCAGAAAAGTATAAAATATAGAGGTGCTAAACCCTGGAACAAACTTCCTGCAAAAATCAAAAATGTCACTTCACTAAATCGATTCAAGAAACTACTAATTGAACACATCACCAGGGATGTCTGATATAACTTACCTTCCACTCAACTCCTGGATTTTAAAAATACCAACATGGAAATAATGTACAAATGTTAAAGGAAGCAGTTGGCAAATAGTTTGTAAATTTCTGTGCAGACAACTCATTTTTTTTGTCTCTCATCATTTAATTGTAAAAATGTTCACAATGATATTATAAGTAGTGATGCTTTTCGAAGTATTCTGTAAAGAAATGTACAAAAACTATAATTTATTTCTGTCTTTTCTGTTAAACATTACCTGTACAATTCCAGAACTGTATATTTTTCAGTTGTATATTTGTATATTCATCGTTTTTAAGGGAACACCCCTAAAAAGCCATTGGCAAAATTATGTGTTCTCCCTCCTTTTTTGTTGTTATCACCCAAAAAAGTGTAACATAGAATAGGGATAAATTATTAATATTATGGCAAGAAGCCATAGACAATATCCTCAATACCATCTTCAAACAAGCAGTCCAGCCCAGTACCCCGGAGCAAATACAGCTCTGTTCGGAGAATGACAACTACAGTCCTGATCACACTAAGCATCCCTTCACAGAAGTGGAACTCTTTGCTGCTGCGGCGCCTCCGTAGCCAGGTGGGAAGGAGCAGCAGTGCGTAGCACACGCTTCTTGATTAGACCGGGGTTCGAGCTCGTCACCACCAAATACGGAGGATGCGGAAAGGTCAGGGAATGACCACCGCATATCCCGGAACAATATGTCCTTAGTTGCTAATGCTCCTAAAAAACCAAATAACAAACAACTTTACTGCTGCACAGAAAATCAGAAACAGGAAATCTCCAGGCCTCGACCTCCTTGATCCAGAGATTGTAAGAAGTCCATAGAACACACTCCTGATATATTCCTAAATCTGTTCAACCACTGCCTGCACTCCGGCTGGTTCTCCACTGATGGGAAGACTGCTGGGGTCCGTGTTATACTAAAGAACCCCAAGATACGGCAAGACCTCCCCGAATCTTACCCGCCGATTGCACTCTTCTCTGTAATTAGCAAGATTTAAGAGCACTTACTGCATCAGAGGATATTACAACACAGCAGGACTGCCCTCCGATGACCAATTTGGCTTAAGGAAAGGCAGATCAACCGTAGATGGCTTAGAAAACATTCTAATCGCCGCCAGAAAATGTTACCCAAAAAAATCAATGGATATGACTTCCTGGTCATATCCAATAATTTTTCCGGGGCGTTTGACACCCTATGGTGGCCACGCGTCCTTGGAGTCTCAGGAAAGCAAACCTTCCTGGCAACCTTTACAGCTGCACCAAGCACTACTTGTCACAAAAGAACATGACAGTGAGAGCATCCTACTGCTCTGTAACCAGATCAATCCATAGGGGTTGCCACCAGGAGTCTGTGTTCCCCCCCGCTATGGAACATTGTACTAGATGACTTCTTAAACATGGACCTTGGAAACGTTAAAATCCAAGCCTACACAGACGCTCTTGTCCTCATGCTATCAACGAACAGCTGTTGTTGTTGTTATTTGGTTTTTAGGAGCATTAGCAACTAAGGCCATATTGCTCCGGTGCGGTGGTCATTCCCTGACCTTTCCGCATCTTCCGTATTTGGTGGTGACGGGCTCGAACCCCGGTCTAATCAAGAAGCGTGTGCTACGCACTGCTGCTCCTTCCCACCTGGCTACGGAGGCGCCTCAACGAACAGCAGAGCACAACTCGAAGTTTCCGGTAACCAGGTGCCGTCAGCTTTACAACCTTGGGCCTCCCAGCACCAGCTCGAGATCTCACCATCATAAACCTGCTGAAGGGAAACCTTCAACTCAACAGACCGCCACAGATAAAAATACAAAATAAAACAGTAAAATTGATTGCGCAACTTAAATATTGAGCTTATATCTCGATAGGAATCTCTTGGCGATCTAAACATTTCTACCACATCTCACTTACCTCCAATAGAAAATTAAAAACTATACTGCTCTGGTAGCTGGAGTCACGTGCACGGACTGGGAACTCAAGAAGATGACTATATCACTCTTCCATAAATCTGTCTTTCTGCCAGCCATAACCTATGCTGCTCCCATTTGGTTTAGAAAAGCCCAGACTGCCCTCCATCAAAGAAAATTGGAAGCGATACACCTCCCGATCCTGCTTACCATTACTCGGGCCTGCTGCACAGTTAGCACTCATGCCTTCCAGGCCCTGGCCAGTGCTTTACCCCTTGACCTGGAGGCTGTACGTTGCGGCCTGCTATATAACCTGGCCAAAGGAAGCGCCATTACCTTCACGATTTCATTCTAAACTCACTGAATAATTGCTTGGCTGAAAAACAGAATCGCCACTCACCTGCAGCGGGCCTGGCAACAGCGATGGAATGCCTCGACAAAAGGGGCCATTACAAAGAAATTTCTCCCAAACATCCAGAAGACATTCCCGAGATCACCAGCCTGGCTTTCCCCGGGGGCTACTAACCACCTACCGTCTTATGGGACAAGGAGCCGTCAGCGGGAAGCTAATCACATTTGGCCTAACGGATAACCCACTTTGCTCCTGGAATCCTGGGAGCATATCATGTAGCACTGCCTGCTCTTTGAAGATCTCCGCTGCTTACTAATTTCCAAGAAGCACTTCATCCCGAGGAACCAAGAACACCACCTATATCTTTGTGAGACATAGAACCCTTCCACTGCCACCACCATAATAGATTGTCTTTCCACCATCATACCCGACACAACGCATGCATGGAATCACAATCAAACTATAACTCTACTCCAAGTCCTTGTGATCAACCGAAATAGTGCTAAAAAAGATGGATATAATTCTCTGACTGATGAGTTTCAACGACACAGCACGTCAACAATCCGTCGCAGGGCATAGACACTGCAAGAAGCAACCAAGCTGAAACAGAGCCACTGCATCCTTAACAGAGGAACCATCCTCATGGACAATACTTGGTACATTCAACGCTCTAAATCGAGCTATACTCAGTGACTGCATTAATTGGACAACCACTCCTAGACGGAGATATTGCCACATGTGTGACCACACTGGATATTAAAGTGCCATGCAGCTTCATTGCTCCTGAGCCATCTTGGCGATCTAAACCAGGCACTCTTACATGGTTTTCTTTTACTCCCTTCTCCGGCAGGGGAGGGGGGAGACGGTCTTCCCTCTCCCCGTTCCCCTGCTTCCCCAAGCAAAACTACACAAGGACAAGACATCCCAAGAGATATCGAGTATGAATCTGAACTACAATAATCAATCCTCTTAAGCACTCAATGAATGAGATGAGACCCTGCTCCTATGTGCAGCCCAAGTACATGAGGCACGGACGACCAGTCAACTCTACAACCCAGGACAGGACACACCCCTTATGTGACCTAGGACTGAAAACATTCCACAGTTCATTATTACAAAATAGGACCCATGGAAATCATGGCCAGGACACTGTCCCAGATATGGTCTTTACTGAACTGATAAAAGATGCCATCCTCTGAGCAGACACCCAAGCACCGAGAACTAATGTGATAGCTGCAAAGCAACTGATAGGACAACTGACTGAAGACAAATTGAGATAATCTGACCCAGCCAAACAACGATGGTGGACGCAGTGCCTGGCTGAAAGTGATCCACCACCAGCTGAGACAAATAAGGAACCAATCTCCCCAAAGAAAACACCCAAAGCAGGAATAAGAAACTACAAGGATGGGAATACCCCATAAATGATCCAACTAGAAATGACGAAACAAAGTACAGCTTAGCTGCCAAATGCCATATGGCGACCTGAAGAGGGCACCCTAGCCCCCTTCATCTTTTAATTACATTTCCCTGGGGGAGAAGGGAGGGAACGGTTTTTTCCATCTCTCTTCCTTGCCACCCCCACTTTTCCTCTCTGGTGGTGCATGGGCCTGCCCCACTGAAACCTGGGGGCCACCTTCTCTATTGCCCCATACTTCAGCCTTTCTCCCCCCAGTCTTCAGTCTCCCTCCCCTCTCCATTTATATGCTAGTGAAAGCCCCACACACCTAAATTTAAACATGTCAAATCACCATTCGCCCATATTTTGGCCTTTTCAAATTCAAGCTACTGTAGGGGTATGCCTTTGTACTGAACTATATATATATATATATATATATTTATTTAATTAATTTATATATTTTTCTTTCACGTACTGTTATTTTATTTAAGTAACTATATGGTCCAGGGATTTTGGGTTAGCTAGAATAGTGAGACAAACTGCATATACATATATAATTGCAACATTGTTTAATATAAGGGTTCAAACTTATGTACATATATTATTGTAATTAATAATAAGGGTTAATTTTACAACCAATTGTCTAGTACAAGCAAACTCCACAGGGATGCACAGTTACCAAAGTTTATACTAAATCTCATTTACTACGAGGAATATTTACAGCTCTCAGTAGATTTAAAGACATCAGTTGGGTGCTCTCCTTCCATCGTAAAGGTTAATCAAGTCATTCGCAGATAGGAATACAGAGTGCCTTATTTTGTCATTCTATGTAGTTCCAACATTACGTTACTTCTCTCCCGAACTGTATCTTGGACTAGGTATAATAATTATAAAGAGTACTTACAATTAATTGTACCATTCTCCAGGTTGAGCTAGTTCCTTGGTTTTAGGACGATTTTCCATTCGGGTTTTGATTTCTCGGGATTCCTTTGTTCTGTACTTGCTATTCCCACTTTTTACTATCAGATCGAAATCCTGTGTTAACGGACTATCTGGTTTTCGTGATCCTTCGCGTATCCTAAATTCAGCTATTCGGACTTTACTCAAAATTCCCTCCTTGCCTATATTTCTCCTATTCCAGTTAAACTTTTCTGATCAATACCCCTTTAGACATATTCCCCGGTACACTACTACCACTCGTCTCTTAATATCGTCACTACACTTCCTCCAAAAAAAAAAAAAAACTCACCCCCCAACTCACTCATTAAACGACCAACTTACCACCTTAACGACCAACTTACTCACTCTTTCCCGCAGACCAATTCCTTATATACCCCATTTGGTTCTAAAGTCCCTCCCCCTTATTTTAATGTAATCCCCGATAATTTCCTTCGCCCTTGACCTTCTAAGCTCCTTGAGCCCATTTCCCCCTATACTTCTCCTGGCTTGGTCCTTTTTGAGCAATTCTGAACTGACCTTCTGTAGGTTGAAGTTCACTGTCCTTGTGAGAAATTTGCGTCGCCTTTAAGTACATTCCTAAACTATTAATACCTAATTCTATTTTAATCAATTGTTGGTGTGTTTAATTAAATGTGTACTGAATCAATCTAAGTTGTAAGTTAAGATATATTATTCCAATGTTAAATATATATATTATTTGTTTTGTTACTAGTAAGCCAAAGTTTGCACTACATCACCCTCACGCAATCGATTAGTTAAAAAAAAAAAATTTTTTTTTTTTAGTCCTAGCCGCCGAAGTCTCAAGAGATTACGCGGCAGGACCTGCCGGAGTAACTACGTCTACTGGGTTACTGGTCTCCTTCCACGGGGCGAAAGTGGGGCAACGTTGGGCCTCAGCAGGGGTACAGCGGCTAAACGACCAGATAAACAACGGTACACAACATCACACAAATAAAAAGCCCACACACTTATATCTCTGGCATTCCCAGCGAACTGGTACACCCACAATGAAAGCAAGGCAGAGATGGGGGAACCCCCTGGTGCCGCTAGACATCAATACACTTTCACTGTCCCCTGCTTCCCCCCCTGCTCTCCGTGGGGCCTGGGCCCGCCTCACTGACTATATTGGAGTCACCTTCTCTATCGTCCCCATATTTCTACCTTTCACCCCCCAGTCTTCAGCCTCCCCCTACTCTACTTACAGCTAGCATATTCCCCACACAAAGTTCAAACTTAATCACGTCTAAATTAAATCGCGTTTATAAACATTTGGCCTTCCAATTCTAGCGCTCACCCCTACAATAGGCGCCTCCGTAGCCAGGTGGGTAGGAGCAGCAGTGCGTAGCACACGCTTCTTGATTAGACCGGGGTTCGAGCCCGTGACCACCAAATACAGAGGATGCGGAAAGGTTAGGGAATGATCACCGCATATCTCCGGAGCAATATGGCCTTAGTTGCTAATGCTCCTAAAAACCAAACAACAACAAACCCCTACGATATATTTTTTTTTTTAGGTCCTAGCCACCGAAATCTCAGAAAATTAGGTGGCAGGACCTGCCAGAGTAAAATTTAAAACTGGTGTATCTGGCCAACCTCTCTGAGGTTAAGTGTAGACAACGTTGAACCCCATTAGGGGCCCAGCGGCAAATAGGCCAGAAGAACAACGGTACACCACATTACACACCACAAGATTCACAATTTTAAATCTCTGGCCTTTACAGCGTACTGTATCACATGACAATGAAAACTACGCGGAGATGGGGTCAAACGTGTGTTTAGGATCAAACCCCTGGTGTCGTTTGACCCTAAACACACTTTACACTTGCCTAAACAGCAGTGAAACCCTGCTGACCTACCAGCCCAAAGAACGCTCTTGCCTACATAAACTTTCAGCCAAAAAAATTAACTATCGGGAAGAAACCCCACCTCATTACTCAAACTCCGAGGGCGAAGCCTCTCACCTGGACTAGAAAAATCCATCGAGTGCAAAACAGAGGCACTCTCCATATGGATCTGGAAGCGACAACCCCCCCCCCCCCAAGACGGTGCTGCTAGGTAAAAATCACTAACGCGCTCTGTCAGATACAACTTACAGTAAGGCACATCCTGATTGATTGTCCAACCTATTCAGCTGTTCGTACCACATCCTTCTAATCATTAGCAAACTTGCAAGCTCCTCTAACCCTCTCATGTACTTGGTGACAAAGCAAACCTAAGTGAACTCTTTATATATGTATTAAACATCTAGGAATAATAAATACACTCTGATATATCCATCTTAAATCATTAAAATGAACGTAATGACGCTGACAGACACATATTGGCCACAGTTGCCCTTGTGTGGTGAAACTTTCATACCAACAACAACTAACGCGCTGACCCCCAGTAACCTACCAGACAAAGAGCGGAAACTAGACATCGCTAGCAACACAGTCAAGCAAGTCACCACTGAGAGACATCATCCCGCAAATGGCATATGCACCGGGACAACAACTTTAGTGCCAGAACCTGCGGGGAACAGCAATACCAATGACAAGACAAACAGCAGATAAACTGCTGCAGTCTTAGTGGCGATCTGAGCCGGCTCCCTTGCCGAGCTCACTATTATCCCCTATCTGGCAGGCGGGGGCGACGGCCTTCGTGTCTCCCTCTCGCCCCCTCTTTTCCTTTTGGTGGGGCATGGGCATGCCCCACTGATATCTGCCTGGATCGTCTTCTCTATTGACCCCAGTTCTCTCTACCTTTTTCCCCCCAGTCTTCAGTCTTCCCCTCTCTCTATCTGCACGCCAGCGCACGACCTACATATACGCCGGGTACGAGCAGTTTTGGCTGCACGTGGAGAACCAACATCGTATTAGATAGGTGGTCATAATGTTTTGGCTCATCGGTGTGCGAGAGAGAGAGAGAGAGAGAGAAAGAAAAAGCAAGCAAATACAACATGTATCCTCCTAACCACGTGTTTAGAACGCACGTAAAATTTCATGTCTTAATGAATAATCGTAACTTCGAAGTCGCTTTCTTCATGAACCGCTTTTAGCTACATATTTCATTTCTTATATTTTATTTCTAGGTTTCTGTTTCCTAGGTGAAAACCTTACATTTGAATGCATTAAAATTCAGTTGCCATATTTCATACCATTTGTGCAATCGATCTCGGTTATTTTGAAACAAAATGGCCTGTATTTGGTGTTTAACAATCCCATTCATCCACCTTTAAATTAGTTGACTTTCAATTTCTCCTACATTCCGCCTGCTTCAAATTGGGATTACTGGTAAAACCCTGAGGAATGTCCATTGTTGACACTTTTGCTCCTATCTTTTATCCAGCTCTTGATCCAACAAAGGGTTTTACCAGTAATCCCAATTTGCTTGAGTTTATAAAATAGGCTTTCATGTGGAACCGAGTGAAAACCTTTACTGAAGTTAAGGTAAATCACGTTCAGGTTGTGTTTTGCATCCGACTGTTTTATGAATTCGTCATAATAATTTTTCAGGTAGGACTTCCCTTCAAGAACCCATTCTGTGAACCATTATTACTATTGAGGTGGTACTGTATTGCATCATTAACTACAAACTCTACGACCTTTCACCAATGAAACAAAACTTACTTTTATATAGTTACCTCTCACGTCTTCCCTACATCCTTTGTGGGCTGGGTAGACGTTATCGATTCTCCATTACAGGGAGATCATTCTGGAGTCTAATAACGATCTCATTAACATCCTCAACGTGGTGATGCATTGACATATAACGGGAGTGGAGCATTACCTTCGCTCAGCTTCAGTAGTTTAATCCCATAGACTTTTCTCTGAGCTAATATATTGGAGAAGGGTCCTTGTCACTGATCCCTCGTGGTTCAAGTGGTCTTTGAACTGTAAAAGATTATCACCAATTACATATTCAACTTGTAACTTCTGTTGGGCTTTCTTTGATTTTTTACACTTCAGTCAAGTAAGTGAACTGTCTGATTCACTCTTCTTTTTTGTATTTATTCTGTCTCCATTTTTAGCTCTCTCTCTGTAGTGATTTCTCAAGCTTTTGTCTGTCTTATCCCATCAGTAGTTTGGTTACAAATACTCTTATAAATACTCAGATCACTATCTCGTGATAGTCTCTAACTATGCCATGTTT
The DNA here is from genome assembly GCF_048544385.1 of Mastigoproctus giganteus. Taxonomy (NCBI): domain Eukaryota; kingdom Metazoa; phylum Arthropoda; class Arachnida; order Uropygi; family Thelyphonidae; genus Mastigoproctus; species Mastigoproctus giganteus. Next base: position 102,254,461 of record NC_143576.1, on the reverse strand, counting down.
TTTTTTTTTTTTTTTTTTTTTTAAATCCTTGCCCTCTCTTATCATTTATTTTGGAATCTTTCTTTTGCGGAACTTCTCCGCTGAAACAAATGCATTTATAGCTTCCAAGATTTATAGCTTCTTTTGAAAACTTCGTATAGTGAACTAGTTCCAACAGCACGTAATTGCCTTACCAGTCAGTAGTACCCAAGAACTACCTCGATTCGATATAGTTCCCCTTCTCTTGAAATTGAAGCCATCCCTTTGAACCACAGAAATCTCTTTGGAAAATTCAAACCACCCATTTTATGACATTACGGTCACTACCCACTCTTGGTTCCTGCACTGTCAAATCTTGACTGTAGTTTGAACCTTTCGTGAGAACTAAGTCGAGGATATTTATAGCCTCCTTGTACTTTCTCTAACACGTTGGAATAAATAAAACCATAATTCAGGTGGCTCAAAACTCAGTTTCCTTATGGCGTATTACCAGTTGAAGATTTACAGTTTGTAAGAGGCAGGTTGAAGTCTTCCCATAATGAGGCAGTAGCACTGCCTCATTATGAACTGTAATGTACCCAAACTATCATCTTTCCATTACGCCAAATGATCATATACCACACCATTTATTGTCCATGTGAACTTGATTTGATTCTGGGTACAGTTTGATCACTTTCAGAGGTGCAGTTGAGCCACTTTGATTTTTATTTATTTATTTATTTTGGTGGTTTCCTTGCTTTTCTGATTTCGTATTCATTGTCTGACAGTTCTCATAGTTTTAGTAAGAAATAAGTGTAATTTGATAAGAATTTTTTTTTTTTTTTTTTGTAGTCATTGCCATTACGCTTAAATTACAAGTATCTTGTGCATTTTTTATTTTAATTTTAGTCTTCATGGAATGTTGGGCATAATATCCACGCCGAAAACTGAGCTGCGACTTTACAAATGATCTAGCTTCAGACAGATTTTTGGCATCACATCGACGTTGTTTTTCAGAACTGGCATTCATCGCCAAGTGCACATTAAGTGGGAGCGGTGATATTTGTGTTTTTACAACACTTTTTTTTCTCTCCTTTAGTTCTCTGTGATCTCTCTCTCTCTCTCTCTCTCTCTCTCTCTATGACGACGTAATCGGTGCTGCTTTCCAGTTTTAAAAGAGTCAACTTGACCTACTTTCATTGGATGTTAGTTTACTGGTAGTGGCAATGCACGGGGTGTAAGTAGTAACAGTAAGAAAAGTTGGAAAAACATTTTGATTTAAGGGCCCTCTAAAAGAGCGGAGCTACATTTAAGATACTAGAATTCTTTGTTAAAATGTCTTTCTCCTCATTTAAATATTAAATACTTATATTGAATATTATGTACCGTAATTCAGCCACTTTTATAGATGCAATTATTCTTACTATATTAAAATCAGTTTTTATTACCATAATAGGTTTCACTCCAAAAGAACAGCCGTCCGGCTAGGGGGTGTACATTGATAGCTACTGACATCTAACGGGAATAAACAGTTACAAATATACGTGATTATAGGGGAAAATACAGTAGACTGAAACATTTTATTTAAAAATTTTTGAAATGCCAATATTCGTTAAATATTACAATATTACATCATAACAAAATGTGAAAATCTTTTTCATAGATATTTTTATGCTAATTCCACTTATCTTAAAGAAAACGCTGTGTATTGAATTCCTTCTCCCCATCAGGAAATTTGAAATAAAAGCACTTAACCAACGGTATTTAAAAAGAACAAGGAAGGTTGTACGTGTGTATATCTAATGATTTTGTAATAATGAATTTTATAGTACGTAATAGTTGAAATAAATATTAATATTTAGTGTGGCCACCGTTTTTAGCTGCTATAACGGCTGCACATCGGAGATTTGATGTAAAACAGTTCAAGTTCATGGCACCAGACATGCACAATTGCTTCTTGAAGGTCCCTTTTTGTCATATGCTTCCTTGCAATAATTTTCCCATTATATGACATCATCATTTGTCATCGTTCCGCTATTCCACAGGTCGACGTATGAAGCCTCGCCACCGTGCTCTGTCCGTGTACTTTTTTCCGTCGTTGATTTCAATCCAGTTTCTTCCTTAATGACATCGGTCTTTATCATGTCTTGCCATCTCATTCTTGGTCTTTTGTCCCTTAATTGTAAATCAAACATTCTTCTTGGCAAACGCCTCTCATTCATCCTCTTTGCATGTTCCAACCATTTCAAACGGGACCTTTCAATCCTGTCCTGGAGTTTTTCAACATGAATTCTCTTCCTAATCACATCATTCCTGATTTTGCCACGTCTTGTCTTTCCGGCTATGCTCCTCACAAATCTAATTTCTGCCCCCTGAATTTTGCTTTCATCCTTTTTCCTCATAGTCCAAGTTTCAGATGTATACGTCAGAATTGGTATTTAATAGGCTTGATATATAACTTTCTTACACTTCAGTGGGATTTGGAGGGAATGGTGTGTTTTTTTTTTTTTTTTTGGCTGATGCTGCATAAGCTCATACACTTGCTTTCTTGCATCACATGCCACTACCACTACTCTGTTTCTGTTCCAGATCAGATCTCTTGTCTGCCTATAGAAATTTCCACTCGCTTGTATCCTTCTACTTATTTCTTCATCTATTACTCCAGTCTTTGTAATGGTGCTTCTTAGATACTTGAAGTTATTAACCATTTTTAGCTCTTTCCCTTCCATTGTAATGTATCCGTCAGGCTCGCCACTCTTTATAACCATCACTTCACTCTTCTCCTGACTGAAAACCAATTCAAATTCATTGGCCATACTAGCCCATATATCAACTTGCTGTTGCACTTGTTCCTTGCTCTCTCCCCATATGCAGGGGTCATCTGTGAAGAGCATGACTTTCATCTGGTCCTGTCCAAGTTGTTCCACCACTCTACATTGCACACGATTCATGACAGCTATGAATAGTAGTGGTGACAGGACGCCTCCTTGCATCAAACCTGATGTTATTTCGAAGCTCTCCGTCAACCCCATAATTGTTCTTACTTTGCTCACTGTATTGGTGCACATTCTCAATTCTTTCCACAAGATGTTCCTCTACCCCTAAGTTTTTCAAAACTTCCCACACTTTCTCTCTTTTTACAGCATGAAACGCTTTCTTTATATCCAAAAATGCCATCCATAATTCTTTATTGTGTTCATGGTCCTTGAGGTTGTCACAGACATTCTCTCAGATATGCCAGACAAGCTGTACTTGCTACCTGGGAGTCTAAAACGCTGATGGAACTGATATTCGGGTGATACTCAAGTCAAGTGGACCCAATTTCGGCGAAGTCCGGACGGTCTGTGGCAGCCAAATAATCTGCTTGCACCTTCACGATGGTGGGACTGTTAGTAATCCTGGGTATAACCTCCATGCACAAGTACATGGTGGGTGACCACCCAGGTGTGAACCAACGTAAGCAGGGGTCGAGGTGTGGCGCCCACACCACATGGAGGAATGCCGCCCCTCTATGTTACCAGGCAGTACTAGGTGGTAGATGACTCTAATCAACCGGTGCAATACCACCACTTTGCTTATTAGAGGCTTGAAGTGGTGGAACGAACCCATGTTTAGTCTCTAGAGCTAAGTTCCGGCCAACCCTTCGATATCTCTTCCATCATGCAGTATGATTGATGCCTTTTGAGGTTATGATGAACATCGTGGTGAGATCCAATATTCCTTACATTTCGAGGGTACAGCTCTAAAACGGTGTTCGCAGGCCGGCCGCTAGTTAGTACACCGGACCGAACCTATTGGTAACTCTCTAGGAGGCTTCCGGATCAGCTAGTGTATAATCTTGATACCTCTACTCTGCCAGATAGTGACTGGAGGGAGTCCGAGAAGTGTGTATGCGGGAAGCATTGTCGAGGCCACGTTATGTCAAGGATCTGGGAATATTCTTACCATGTGTACACCATATCCAAAAATTTCATTACTTCATACAGCATGTCCCACCCACTTTTTCTTACTATTGAATATACAATGATTTGTCAAAATAATAGAGCAAGCTGATCTGCGAAAAGATCTAAACCTCCCAAGCACTTCCTAATTCATTTCACAAATATACGTGGTCTCAATTCTAATCTCAACGATGTCCATTTCCACTTGCAGTCTTCCAAACCCCATGTACTTTTTCTGACAGAATCTCAGTTATCGGTTGATTCAACTACTGCTCATCTCAGATGCCCAAATTATTCGCTGTATGATTCCTTTCGCCTTAAAGGTGGTACTTGTGCCTATGTCTGTTCTGATATTCCCTGTCAGAGACTTGGCAATTTGGAATCTCCTCTCTTTGATCTTCTCTGGCTTAAAATCTCTCTACCTCATTGTGTCAAATTCATCTGTTGCCTCTACCATTCTCCCAACTCCACTAATCACTTGGAGCTCTTTGACTTCCTCTCTTTGCAACTTGACTTTCTCCAGTCCAACTTTGCTAACAGTGAGGTAATTTTACTTGGTGATTTTAATGTTCACAACTCCAGCTGGCTTCCGTTTTCTAGTCACACCGACCCTGCTGGTCGTGATGCTGAGGCTTTTTCAATTACTAATGACCTTGCACAGATTGTTCATTTACCTACAAGAATACCGGACAATCCTAATCATACAGCCAAGCTTGATCTTTTTCTCACAAACAACCCTTCTAAGTACGCGGTCGAAGTGAGAGGTCCTTTAGGCACTTCAGATCACAACTTGGTGATTGTCTCTTCTCCAATGGAACCTTTATCTCATGGCTATTCCGAACCTCGTGTTGTTTGGCATTACAAGAATGCAAAATGGGATGACCTGCTAGACTTCTTTTCTTCTTTTCCTTGGTCGGATTACTGTTTCAAAACTTCTGATGTCAACGTTTGCTCAGATCGTGTCAGTGAAATTATCAGTGAAATAAATGTGCTAAGGCTGTTCAAGAGAAGAATGTTGCATATCATAATTGGCTTATTTCTAATTCTCCAGTTTCATTTTCTGCGTACACCAAAACTCGCAACAATTGTAAAGCAGTTATTAATCAATGAAAACTAGAGTGTGAACAGGCTAAGAGTAGAAAACTTGCTTCTTGCCCTAATGGTAGCCGAGCATTCTGGTCTCTTGCCAAAGGTCTATTGGGGTCTATTGGCCGCAACTTTTGCCCATCTCTGCTCCCACCTCTGTCCAAACCAGATGGCTCTGTTGTCACTTCAGCCAAGGATAAAGCTGACCTGCTAACATCCCATTTTTCTTCCAACTCATGTATTAATGATCTTGGCATGTATTAACAATTCCCACCATTCCCAACACGCTCCATTCAATGTCCCCTGTGGTCTTCCGTCAACAGGATGTCAGAAGGATTTTGACGAATCTTGATGCTAAGAAAGCTCCAGGTCCCGATGGTATTTCTCCACTTGTTCTCAAAACCTGTGCTCCTGAACTTACTCCTATTTTTTGCCGCCTTTTTTCACTTTCTTATTCCAAAGGTGTTTTTCCTTCTGCTTGGAAATTTGCTCATATCCAGCCAGTTCCTAAAAAGGGTGACAAATCCCTCCCATCCAATTATCGTCCCATTGCAATTACTTCTACTCTTTCTAAAGTAATGGAGAAATCAATTAACCGCCAACTCTTAAACTACCTAGAAATCTTCCGTCTGATCAACGATCGCCAGTATGTATTCCGTCAGTGTCGATCCACTGGTGATATTCTGGCTTATGTTACCCATTTATGGATTAATTCAATGGAAAGGTTCGGTGAAACACAAGTAGTTGCTCTTGACATCTCAAAGGCTTTCGATCGTGTTTGGCATAAAGGTCTTCTAAACAAGCTTTCATCTTATGGTTTTCCAACTGTTTTTAGTAATTGGTTATCAAGTTTTCTCTCTGATCGCTCACTGAGGGTGATGGTAGATGGCTCTCTGTCTTCTAACTTCTCCACTAATGCCGGTGTCCCCCAAGGTTCAGTTCTTTCCCCCACTCTTTTCCTCTTGTATATTAATGACCTTCTTCCATTGACTGGAAATCCTATCCATAGTTTTGCCGATGATAGCACATTGCATTCCACTTTCCATTTTGAGAAACCTTGTCCTGCTCAATCAGCTTCAACTTCTCGAAAATCTGCTACCAATTCCTTAAATGCCGATCTTCAAGTAATTCTCCAGCGGGGCAAAGACAACTTAGTTGATTTCAACCCTTCTAAAACTCAGTCTTGTCTTATATCTCGCAAAAAGGATTCTTCTGCCCTATGCTTATCTTTAGTGACACTCCGATTTCTAGGCAAAATGATATATCTCTTTTGGGGATTACCCTGACTTCTAATCTCTCTTGGCACAAGCACATTACAAATATTGCTTCCTCTGCATCTAAAAAACTTGGTTTTCTCTTTCGCTCTCGGCGTTACTTTTCTTCCAAACATCTGCTCACTCTGTATAAATCGCAAATCCGCCCTGCCATGGAATATCGTTCCCACATCTGGGGTGGTGCCCCCAAAACCTCTCTCAGGCTTCTCGATTCCATTCAGAAGAGGGCAGTTAGGTTAATTAATGATTCACCTTTAACAAAGTCTCTCCACTCGCTTTCTCATAGACGTACTGTTTCTGCTGCATGCCTCTTCTACAGATACTTCCATGGGCACTGTTCTTCTGAATTGGCTTCTATAATTCCCTCTCTCTCTTTCAAAACAGTCCGAACACGTGCCGCCTTCAGCCGACATGCATTTACTGTCCAACTTCAAACTCACAGAACCAACTTTTCATCTTCCTCGTTTATTCATTTAACTGCCGTTTTCTGGAACAACCTTCCTTCATACGTATTTTCTGAAAATTTACAGTCTACAGAAGTTCAAGTCCAATGTCAACAAATATCTTCTTTCGTCTTCTCAACCTTCAACTCAAGCACGGTACTAAGTACTATAGGTTCTAATATCTCTCGTGTTTGGGGTTTACATAAAAAAAGAAAATAATAAAAAATAACACTCTTCCGTCATTTGCCTGATGCAGAAAATTAGATCCACCGTCGATCTGCCAGGCCTAAAGCCATACTGTTCCTCAGCCATCCTATTTTCAATCGTTCCTGTTATCTTCCGCTCTAACACTCTCTCATACAGCTTACTCACATGTGATGTCAGTGTGATGCCTCTATAATTGGGGCGTCTCCGTAGCCAGGTGGTCAGGAGCAGCAGTTCGTAGCACACGCTTCTTGATTAAACCTGGGTTCGAGCCCGTGACCACCAAATACGGAGGACGCCAAAGGTCAGGGAATGACCACCGCATATCCCCGGAGCAATATGGCCTTAGTTGCTAATGCTCCTAAAAACCAAATAACAACAATCTCTGTAATTGGAACACTTTTTTCCTGTTCCCTTTCTTCAAAAACGGGATGATCAAACCTTTTTTCCAGTCCTTCATCTGTCTTTCATCCAAGATCTTGCGGAACAGTGAATGTCCACGCTATCCTTGCATTAATCCATTTATCTCATCCATACCAGCAGACTTACCTGTCTTGATGTATTTCCCTGTCTGCACTACATAGTTCCATATCAAGTCTGTCTGCTCTCAGCCGTATTTACTCTTTCGTCCCCTATTCTATGATCACCATGCCTTTGTCCCTTTTGCTGGCTGTCCTGCACGTTCAACAGATTTTCAAGATACTTCTTTCATGTTTCTCTTCATCCTTGGTTATTAGGTTTTCATTCTCATCTATCAAGTACAGTATTTGCCTCTGTTCACCATCTCTTCTATTCCTCACGATACACCGTCCTTTTATTACCGTCGATATCTTGTCGTAGAGTTTCACTCCATTTTTCCAACTACAGTCTTCTCTCCCCATTGACTCTCTTCTTAGCCTCTCTCCTTACGCTTGTTTTCATATCTCTCTTTATTCTCACCAATTCCGTTCTGAAAGTAGTTCCTGAATGCATTTTTCTTGATTTTTACAGCCTCTCTCGTCCTATCATTCCACCATGGGGGTTACTTTCCATCTCCTTCTATTGCTTTTCCTTCCACAAACCTGCTCTGTCAGTCCTACTATACCGTCTTTGAATGCTTTCCATTCTGATTCCACGCTGTTCACCACTGTCTTAGGTACAACCTTCCTGAACTCTTCTCTGAACATCGCCCCTTTTTTCTCTTCTTTCAACTTCCACACCCTTAGTTTTCTCTCTGTTGTTATTTTGATCCTCTTCAATTTAGGGAATCTTATATCTCCAACAAGTAGCCTGTGATCATTACCCAAGGAGACACTAGGAATGACCTTGACGTCCACTAGTCTTCTATGTCGTTCTTTATCCACGAGTATATTGTCAAGGAGGGCTTCCTGTTGACCGTCGCAACCGCATCTTGTCACTTTGTGACTTCTTGAACCAGGTGCTTCCTATGACCGAGCTGTTCCGTAAACAGAAATCCAACAGCCTGTCACTATCATCATTCCTAGGTCCCCAACCATGCGGACCCATAACGTATTCTAGTCCTTGTCTCCACTCCGACTTTTGCGTTCTGGTCACCCATGATAACTGTATCTCCACCTGTGATGTTCTCTTCGAGCTTGTCCTCAAACTCCAGCTTCTCCATTTCTTCGTAACATTGTACTATCTTCAATGTTTCGCTGTCATTCATTTGTAGTCTAATTGACATGAGTCTGTCGCTGATATTATTCACCTCCAATAGCCTTTCCTTAATCCTGTGGTCTATAATGTGGCTACACCCTTTCTCGTTACACACCCCTGACCAATATAGGTAATAACCTCCTCGTAACTCTCTCACCCATTTCCTTTCCATTTTGATTCACTCAATCCAAGTGTTTATTTTTCTGTCCTTTAAGATGTCCACACACTCAATTTTTCCTGACAATGTCATAATATTGAGTGTGGCTAGTTTAATATATGTTGTCATCAGCTGATCTTGTTGGTTGCAGATACCACCACGTCCGGACTAATTAGCTTTGAGGCTTCTTTTTTCTATTGAAGCAATAAATTTAAGCTGCTGATCTACCAAACCTGTCTCAGTCATATAGATGTGGTAGCTCTTATTCAATGGTGAAGCTTCCTCATGATGTCGCAGTTCTATCCATATATAGTATATCCAAATCAACAACTTTAACTTGTATGTCTTCATATTCCCTGTCCCCTTCTTCCCAGATTCAAATAACTCATCAACTGATATCTATTGTAAAGATGTAAATTAACAATTTTACGCAATTTATGACGATTTGCTAGTCACCACTGAACAAGCAGGTGGCACTGCTGTAGTTCTTTTATCTCATCGATAAATCCAAATGGCTGACTCCGTAGAATTACTGTGACCTTAATTTACAAAATTTAATAACTCAGCAACAAGTGAGTATTTTTGTCATGACATTATATGATAGTAGTTTTCAATTGGGTTAAGGTCAGGACTGCTAACAAGCTACTTTAGAAAAGTATGAGGGGGGGTGATCATTTAATTCGCGGATTGTTGCATTTATTATTTGTTATTGTATTAGGGTTATCCGTAATTTAATACATAAACCTGTATTTGTGCCAGTAAACTGCGTGTGTTCTCTGGTTTTTTTTTTTTTTATTATTATTATTATTTTTTTTTATTAATTTTTTTTTTTATTATTATTATTTTTATTTTTTTATATTATTTATTATTTTTATTTTTATTTTATTTTATTATTATTCTTTTTTATTTTATTTTATTACTTTTTTTTTTTTTCTCGGCCCTCCCTGGGAAGCTCAGGCTAACCCCAGGGTCGGCCAGTCAGAGTTCTCTTTCCACATACCTGGCCCGGCTCCCAGTGCCAGTGACGGTAACTAGCAGTCTGTGGTGTTCCACAGACCCTAGGCTAAGCGGCCAGATGAACAACATAACCCGCACTAAGCAAACATGAACATACACTAACATATGATATCTGGCCTTGACAGTACTGTACTGTCTTACTTCACAAGAGATTCAAATGCGGAGTTGTGCGAAAGCACCGGTGCCGCTTGTCAAAAAACACTATGTCACTATGTCACTATGTGTTCTCTGGTCGATTTTTCTGTTTTTCTGGACGAAAAAACCCGTTTCTGGGGAAAAAAAAATAACACTTGCTATCTACACCTGAGACTGACTAACTCAGCCACGGTGTAAAAAACCCCATTAAAGTTCCTGGTGTCATTGACGGGATTCGAACCCGGATGCGGGCCTTTTCAACCCGCTGTGGGGCGGACGGTACTACTTTGCTACCCGCGCAGACCGTGAACTGGTGCAAGATCTTGTCCTAATTTTCATTATCTGTATCTTCTATGGATTTCACCTCGAAATACTCACCCTTGAACTTCACACACGTTCGCCACCGTCGTACCCACTCATTTAAATGCTTCTTGCAAGCCATTTTTCGAAAGACTGCAAAATGTTCATTGCCTTTCGCGTCCGACGCGAAACGCATGCCTTTCAGAGCTTTCTTCAGACGTGGAAACAGGAAGAAATCACAAAGGACTGTCTAGTGAATAAGGGTGTGGCACCTATGGCAGTGATCACTGCCTGCACAATATTAGCCGTATGGGGCCTGGCATTGTCTTGATGGAGAAACCACTTCACACCAGAAAGTTCGGTCACACTGGAATATGGCCGTCCTACCAAGACACTCATTACCATACACTTCATTCATTTCTTTAACTCATTTGTTTTCGATGCATTTAATCCCAGTCAGACACAATTAATGAATCACATATCACTGTGCAATTTGTATGTCCGACCTTATCGTCAGTGACAAACATGCTAAAACAACTCTTCACGCAACACTAGCTCAACAAGCACGGCATAACTGAGAGCAAAGTGGGGGAGAAATTGTTGAAGTTAAACATAAGAAAGGCACCTGGGGTGGATGGAATCTATCCAGTTATAAACTGGCGTGCAAAATTTAAGAACCAGTCAGGTTTTCACCTGTAGCTTCTCATAGGAGTGGCCTGGATATAGGAAAAGCGTACCAAAGGAACCTCGTGAGGTACAGAAATGATGAAGGCAACAACACCGACACAACAACGGAAACAAAACGGTACAGAGGGACTTTATTCAAAAATGGCAACGTAGCACTGGCTGCCATGATACAGATGCATCACTGCCAAAGATGGAACAAAGGGAAGAGGTGGTCCTCAGTAGGAGATATGGCCATCCCTAATGTGGTTGCAGGCTTTGCACCGCCTGACCATACTTAGAACAATGTTGTTGATAAGTTCTTGCGGTAACATCGTGCATTCCTCTGTCAGCGCCGTCTTCAGCTGGTAAAAATTTTCTGGTGGGTGTGGACATGCCGCTAGGCATCTCCTCAGAGCGTCCCATATGTGTTCGATGGAATTTAGATCGGGAGAAATGGGCAGGCCAATCCATACGAACAATGTCCTTACTTTTCAAAAGCATATCACAGCTGCAGTATAGGATGTGGCGTTATCATCCATAAACACGAACTCGGGGCCAATGGCACCTCGGAACAAACTCAAATGGGGAAAGATTACTTCAGTACAGTAGCGTGCATAGTGTTAGGGTCGGGCGCCACCTGTGGTTTCCCACATCTGCGCCTAAAGTAGCGTGCACTGGTTAGAGTACCGCCTTCCAGTATCTGGAGCTGTGTACTTCCATCCAAGGTAACGCCTCCCCAGACGAGAACACTTCGACCGCCATATCGATCCCTTTCAATGATGTTTGCGGGGTGATACCGTGTGCCAACCTCTTGCCAGATTAATTGACGTCCAGAATCTCTGCTGAGACTGAATCTACTCTCATCAGTAAAGAGTACCTTAAAGATTTTGTGGTTGTAACCTTTAGAAATAGTGTTGGTCCTTAAGTTTTGCACACCAGTGTATTAAAGGAGGTGGAAAAGGAACTAAGCAAACCCTTAGCCATAATTATGAGAGCATCCTTGGACTCAGGAGAAGTCCCCACGGACTGGAGATGTGCAAATAATCAGAATTTTCTGTGCAATTTGTATGTCCGACATGATTGTCAGTGACACGCGGCTAAAAAAACGCTTCACGCAACACTAGCTAGAGAAGCACTGCATAACTGAGGGCAAAGTGGAGGCGAAATTGTTGAAGTTAAACATAAGAAAAGCACCTGGGGTGGATGGGATCTATCCAGTTATATTAAAGGAGGCGGGAAAGGAACTAAGCAAACCCTTAGCCATAATTATGAAAGCATCCTTGGACTCAAGGGAAGTCCCCACGGACTGGAGATGTGCAAATGTATCCCCAATTCACAAAGGGGGATCGAAGGGTGGCACGAGTAATTACAGGCCAGTTAGTTTAACTTCTGTTCCCGGTAAAATAAAGGAGTCACTGGTTAAAGATGCATTGCAGGATCATCTAGAGAAGACTGCAGCAATAATTTAGACACATCATGGGTTTGTTAAGGGAAAGTCTTGTCTGACAAATTTGGTTGGATACTAATACGCAACCTTCGACCGAAGCGTCATGGCCAAATTCTAAAAACAGAGCAATCAAAACTTGAAATTGATATTACGAGAATTAGGGCTCACAATACTGGTCAAAATCTGAAAACCAGTATTTCGGTATTTTTAATTTATGAATTTAATTTATACCGGTATTAATACCGGTATCCTGGTTTCATAAATTACAAATACCGAAAATATATTTATGAAAATACCGGTACATAAATGTATGAAAATATCGGGGGGTTTTTTTTTGGAATACCGGTATTCCAAAAAAAACCTATTTTTCTTAATAAATTGATGACAATTAGGTGCAATAAAGTAAGAGAGAAAAAAAAAAAAAAACAAGTAATTACTTGAATTCTTATTTTAAATCAAACTTTTATTACAATAATAAATATTCTAACAAAAATTATTAAACATACAATTATTCGAAAAACAAAAAAATATATATATACATATTAAAACTGCAGATTTGGTTGTCTAAGCATCCAAACTACCTGTCCGAATAAAGTGAGCTCTTAAGAAACATAATCAATCAATAGTGTTATCATTTAACTGGATCTAATTTTGGTGCATATTTAATTAGCGGTAGAAAACGTCCTTTTGGATTCTGTGCTGGTTGGTGCTATTGTAGTCTTAGACGAATTGCAGTTTACCCTCCTTCCCCCTTATTCCCTTGTCTTCAAAAAATCTTATTTTCTTTTTGACTTTTTATCCGTATTAACGAAAGAAAGGGATTGACGTTTAAGCTCGGTGAGGAAACCAAATCTAAGATGTGGGGGTTATTTATTTTTATTTCCCTGTACCTTAGTATTGCCGTCACTGGCCATTGTATGATTTTCTCAGGCAGCTTCCCCTCAAGCACTAAGGTCCAGAAGCTACCTGACTGCGTTAAAAAATCAGAATTTGTAAGAGCTGAGGGAATTTCTCATGAGCAATGACAAAAATATTATAAAACAAAAGTCATTTATCATAGAAAACTACTTACAAGTATATACATAATTGGTATTCATTTACATCTAATCTATTAATTTTTCTCATTTAATCTGTTAATACATGCTATCGTTTTCATAATTTCTCTCAATTAAATATCAACTCCCTTTACAGCTGCAAACAGTAAACTAATTCAATCTTAATCACTTCCTCATATTTCTCTTAATCAGCAATATGAATTCTCTTCACAACAGCAATCCATAAGCTGACTTAATACTAAAAATTCCATATATATCTCTCATAATTTAGCAATATTAATTTTCTTTACAACTCAATACTAAACATTTCTGTAAATTTCTTCAACTTCATCCTTACTTTAAAATAATTACAGTTTTATCTAAGCACCCTTTTCAATACAACACAGTTTAGAAGACTTTCCTTCCTTCTCCTTCACGTAGCGATTCCTTTGTGCAGGTTCCTTCACTTCACTGCATTTTGTGCAGTGAAGTGAAGTCTTCTTAGTTGACAGTGAAGTCTTTCTTCCTAGTTGAATTCTGCCATATAGCTCTTCCAGTACTGTCTTATTTCGGGAACAGTTCCCTGTTAATACTGAAGGAAATTACCACAGCGGTAGTAGAAGCCAGGGCACTGACTGGCTTGTTACTCAGCTTCCTGATTAACTTCCAGCACAAAAACATGCCCGGCGGAACTCTTCACTATATGGCGGGACACTTCCAGAACTGGACCCTGAACTGAACCCAGAACTACCACTGCAAATCTGCAACCCCTCCGAACAACAACCACAACCCACTCTTTTTGGCACGAGAACCTTATTTATTTCCTTTTAATTTACTTATGAATCAACAGGGATTACCTTTATTTTAGATATAGGAAGCTTATTTTCCAACTCTCCTAGTCCAACTCGCTAATAATTCATGGGGAAGGCGATATCAATTTTGCAAAACATGTGGGACATCTTCCCCACTCTCAGAACCATAGTGTTCAGACCGTGCGGTCTCAACAATGAGCGCTCAAGACTTCTGTCTTCAAACACCATACCTCTGGCAGCAAGGAAACCATTACGTGGATTGGCATAAAATTAGATTTTTGAAGGTCTAAACTGGTTAATAAATATGGATCGGTTATTTCTTTTGGTCCTGTAGCTGGACTTTAGAGTTAAATTTAGGGGTATAAAAAATTGGATATTGGGGGGGGGGGATTATTCTCTACATTCCTTAAGTCTGACTAGAACTTTTCGAGGCGTCATGTTCACAGGAATAGAGCAACTCACAATTAATCCGAAACTTTTGTCTTATGTTGTAGTGTTTGTTCTTCACCCATGCGTATAAGTGACCAATCGTCGGACAATAGGAATGGTCTACAGATATTGATTGAAGTTTCATGTAGTTTCATCTCTAAGGTTTCGCAATAAGTAGTTTGTGGTAGTTGTGTTGAATATTTATAATTTTTGTTTCATTAAAGCTGAGGAATGTAGAGAATAATCCCCCTCCCCATATCCAATTTTTTTAGACCCCTAAATTTAACTCTAAAGTCCAGCTACAGGACCAAAAGAAATAACCGGTCCATATTTATTAACCAGTTTAGACCTTCAAAAATCTAATTTTATGCCAATCCACGTAATGGTTTCCTTGCTGCCAGAGGTATGGTGTTTGAAGACAGAAAGTCTTGAGCGCTCATTGTTGAGACCGCACGGTCTGAAGAACACTACGGTTCTGACAGTGGGGAAGATGTCCCACATGTTTTGCAAAATTGATATCGCCTTCCCCATGAATTATTAGCGAGTTGGACTAGGAGAGTTGGAAAAGAAGCTTCCTATATCTAAAATAAAGGTAATCCCTGTTGATTCATAATATAATAGAATATAGAAATTATCGAACACTTAATAGCTCTCTATTATCAAATCTTTTAATTTACGTATCTCCACCTATCTAATTTAAATTTTACCCAATCACGGTGTTATTGAAGGGATTGGAATTTTCGTTGTGTGGGAAAAACATTGTTTTTCCCACACAACGAAACTCATCTTTAACCCTTAGATCACCTGCTGATAATACATTTGAACTGCTCCGTACCGACGCCCTTTCCCGAAATGCACTATGTCGGTTCCTCAAGTAGCGATGTAATAGAGGGAATAAACTATTGTTCAGAAACTTTTAATTTTAACCCTTCCGCACCTGCCATGCCATTGTTACCATATTCCTTAGATTCACCAGGCCTACTCTCACTAATGGAAATATTTCCGTACTAAAAGAAATATTTGTAAGATTTTGTCTTAGTTTCATGACGTTTTCAGGTTTCCGTTCCGTTGCATTTGTATTGCGTATAACAATTCCTCTGTTACACATTCTGTAATATTAATGATTTATTGTTGTTGATTTTATAACCTTTATGTGAATAAATCATAAACAATTATTTTTTAAATTAGTACCGAAAAAACCGGTATTTTTGTATCAATACCGGTATTTCAAATCCTGAAGAAAATTGACTGGGATTCCGGAATCTCGGTATTGTAAGCCCTAGGTACTATGATGTGGTTGCAAAGTATACTATGATGTGAATGCAAAAAATAATTTTGATATCATATACTTGGATTTCAGGAAAGCTTTTGACACTGTTGCGTATTGAAGACTACTGTACAAATTAGAGCAGAATGGTGTTAAAATAAGTTGCTACGATGGATAAAAGGGTGGTTGAGTGGGAAAAGACAGAGTGGTAATAAATGGACGCTGATCTTCGTAGACTAATGTTATTAGTGGAATCCCACGGTGTTCGCTGTTGAGCCCATTGTTGTTTAGTATATTTATCAATGATATTGATGAAGGTATATCAGGCTTAGTGTCGAAGTTTGCAGATGATACAGAGGTTGACAGTGTTGTTAATTGCAGTGTACTACTGCAACAGGATCTAGAAAATTTGGGTAGATGGGCTGAGAAGTGTAAACTAAAGTTCAACATTGACAAATGCAAAGTACTGCATATGGATAGAAGTAACCCCAGAGGAACGTACCAACTGTGTGGTACTACACTTAGGGTGGTAGAAAATGAAAAAAAAAAAAAAAAAAAGACCTGGGAGTAATTTTGCAGTAAGATATGAAGTTTTCTGAGCAATGCAGACAGGCTGCCAGAGCAGGTCATGTAGTTTTGTCAATGATATACAGGAATTTTGCTAGCAGGGAAAAGGAGGTGATTATCCCTTTGTATAAGGCAATGGTCAGGCCACGCCTTGAGTACTGTGTACAGGTCTGGTGCCTCATTTTAGGATGTAGACTTGCTTGAGCGTGTACAGAGAAGGGCAAAAAGATTGGTGAGGTGAACAAAGGTTCTCTTACCAAGAGAGGTATAAGTTCTGCAAATTGCAGCAGCTGGAGACTAGTCACCTGCTAGGTGATCTGATTGAGTTGTATAAGGCCTTGAATGGGTTGAGCACGGTTAATTCTGATGGGATTCTTCCGCTTACTCAGATTACAAACATAAGGAGGCATAAATTCAAATTGAGGAAAGACAGCTGTAGAATAGATGTGCGGAAATTTACCTTTAGCCAGCGGGTGGTTAATTAATTGCTGGAACAAATTCTATCGGTCTTTGTGGAAGTTAATAGCCTAAATGAATTCAAGGAGGAACTGGACAAACTTTTAGAGGGATTGATTGTATGAAAATTTTTTTTTTTTTTTTTTTTTGCTGATGCTGCATCAGCTCATTCACTTGCTTTCTTGCATCACGTGCTTCTATTACTATATGCACACTCAGTAGCTATCAGGGAGAGAGCCTCTAGCGGCAGTTATGGAAAGTTCGTGAATTAATTGATTACCCTTCTTAATATTATGCTGCTGCAAGTAATCTTCGACCTACAAGAAATCATATTTGATTTAAATTTTTTTAAATTTTTAAATTTGTGTACCATTCTGGAAATCCTCGTGGATTTACGGGCATCAGTAAATTCACCCTACCCGTGCATTTCTGATTGAACCAGAGAGCATGGATAACAGTATCTCTCTTTGAGGATTGGTTTTATTGGAAATCTTACGATATTAACCACGCCATCTTAAACATTAATGAGGCCTGGGCGGAAATTACTAAAAGTTGTTTAAATGGCGCATGGAAGAAAATATGCCCACGGCACGTAAAAGGATTCGAAGGATTTGAAAAATACGAATCATATGAAGAGGTTACAGATGAGATTGTAAAGGTTGCAAAGCTACTTCAGTTGGAGGTTGATGCCAGACATGGAGGGGTTAATAGAGGAAGAAGAGAAGGAATTATCTAATGAAGAACTTATTGACTTGCAGGCAGCGATAGTGAAAGAAGAAAATGCTGACGAAGCTCAAGATGAGCCAAATGAGGAGCCTAGACGTTTCATCACCAGAGAGAGAGAGAGATGGCAATGGCATTTCGTGAAATTGCATCGGCGATGGCGAGGTTTGAGAAGATGAATCCTGACAGCGAACGTTCTTAAAAGTTAACAGAGGGGTGAATGATATTCTTGCTTGCTACAAAGAAATCTACGATGAAAAGAAAGCCACCGTCCAGCCATCCTTTAATGTTCTTTCATAAGGTTGAGTGGCGACCCTTCTAAATCACCACAGCCCTCAGCCTCCGCAGCGGCGTACTCATCAGCTGAAGACTCGATTCTGGCAACGATGCTTGAGAGGTAAAACTTTCCAATGTTATGCCTATCTCCTCTCTTTTTTTGTAATTTTATAATTTTGAATTTTTTTTAAATTGCACGCTTTTGTAATTTTTCCTGCGCATGAGATAAAAAATTTGAAAAATACAATAAATAATTCAATTTACATGTTGTCGAACATTTCTTTTTTGATTAAATCAATTCAGCGAGTGCTGCACAAGCATGGGGGAAATTCCCCGACTTACGTAGCGTTCTGTGGAACGCAACCCTTACGTAAGTCGGGGAGTTCCTGTATAATGTATAAAAGCGTATTTTTCCAGTATATTATCAAAATATTTTCTTGTGCTAATTTTAATTAGATATTTTTAAACTTTTTGAAGGTGTTGCAATTTTTTGTCCACCATTGTATATAGTACATAACAATACATATCACAGTATTTTATATCTGTAATATGAAAATCATATTATAATATTTTACATATTAATTAAATAAATTAGCATTATTAGAGGCATTTGATGCAAGAAAGCAAGCTTATGCAGCATCAGCCAAAAAAAAAAAATAAATAAATAAATAAAAAATAACCACTTCCACTTCACCCCTCTGTTCGTTGGAAATACGTGTCCAGCTGAGCCTTAAACTTATTTAGGTTATCAACTTCCACGACAAGGGATGGAAGTCTGTTCCACCAACCAACCACCCACCCACCCGCTGGCTAAAGGCAAATTTCCTCACGTCTATCCTACATCTGTCTTTCCTCAATTTGAATTTATGCCCTTTCAGGTGATTATTCTGAGCAAGAGAGAGAATTCCATCAGCATTGAGCATGCTCAAACCATTCAAGGCTTTATACACCTCTGTCAGATCGCCTCGCTGGTGCCTAGTCCCCAGACATTGTAATTTGCAAAACTTAAGCCTTTCTTCGTAAGAGCACCCCTTTGTTCCATTCACTAATCTTGTTGCCCTTCTCTGTACTCGTTCCAGCAGCAGCTCTACATGCTTCTTGAAATCAGGCCTCCAGACCTGTATACAGTACTCTAGGTGTGGCCTGACCATTGCCTTATACAAGGGAATAATCACCTCCTTATCCCTGCTAGAAAAATTCCTATATATCATCGACAATACACCATGAGCTACTCTTGCAGCCCGTCTGCACTGTCAGAAAACTTCATATCTGCCTGCACAACCACCCCCAGGTCCCTTTCATTCTCTACCATTGTCAGTGTAGTATTAGCATTAGCATTAGTAGAGGCATTTGATGCAAGAAAGCAAGCTTATGCAGCATCAGCCAAAAAAAAAAAAAAAAAAACCCCACTTCCACTTCACCCCTCTGTTCGTTCAAAATACCTGTCCAGCTGAGCCTTAAACTTATTTAGGCTATCAACCTCCACCACAAGGGATGGCAGTCTGTTCCACCAACCAACCACCCGCTGGCTAAAGGCAAATTTCCGCACGTCTATCCTACATCTGTCTTTCCTCAATTTGAATTTATGCCCTCTCAGGTGATTTTTCTGAGCTAGAGGAAGAATCCCATCAGCATTGAGCATGCTTAAACCATTCAAGGCTTTATACACCTCTATCAGATCACCTCGCTGGTGCCTAGTCTCCAGACACTGTAATTTGCAAAACTGAAGCCTTTCTTCGTAAGAGCACCCCTTTGTTCCATTCACTAATCTTGTTGCCCTGCTCTGTACTCGTTCCAGCAGCTCTACATCCTTCTTGAAATGAGGCCTCCAGACCTGTATACAGTACTCTAGGTGTGGCCTGACCATTGCCTTATACAATGGAATAATCACCTCCTTATCCCTGCTGGAAAAATTCCTGTATATCATTGACAATACTCCATGAGCTACTCTTGCAGCCCGTCTGCACTGCTTAGAGAACTTCATATCTGCCTGCACAATCACCCCCAAGTCCCTTTCATTCTCTACCACTGTCAGTGTAGTACCACAGAGTTGATACGTTGCTCTGGGGTTGCTGTTTCCCATGTGTAGTACTTTACATTTGTCAATGTTAAACTTCATTTGCCACCTCTCAGCCCATCTGCTCAACCTTTCCAGATCCTGTTGCAGCAGCATAGTGTCAGTAGTGTCCTTGACAACCCTGCCAACCTTTGTATCATCTGCAAACTTGGACATTAAGCTTGATATACCATCATCAATATCATTTATAAATACAGAAAACAATAATGGACCCAACACTGAGCCCTGAGGGACTCCACTAATAACATTAGTCCACGATGAGCAGTGTCCATTGATTACCACTCTCTGTCTTCTCCCCCTCAACCACCCCTTTATCCATAGCAGCAATTTGCCTCCAATGTCACACTGCTCCAATTTGTGCAGCAGTCTTCCATGTGCAACAGTATCAAAAGCCTTTCTAAGATCCAAGTATATAATATCAAAGTTATTCCCTGCATCCAGTTCTTTTGTGACTTCATCATAGTATCCAATCAAGTTGGTCAGGCAAGACTTCCCCTTAACAAAACCATGCTGTGTCTGAGGTATAACTGAAGTCTTGTCTAAATGATCCTGCAGTGCTTCTTTAACCAGTGCCTCCATTAATTTTCCTGGAACAGAAGTTAAGCTCACAGGTCTATAATTACTTGTGTCAGCCTTTGATCCTCCTTTGTGAATTGGGGTCACATTTGCACATTTCCAGTCTATGGGTACCTCCCCTGAGTCCAAGGAAGCTCTCATAATTATGGCTAAGGGTTTGCTTACTTCCTTTGCTGCCTCCTTTAATATAACTGGATAGATCCCATCCACCCCGGGTGCCTTTCTTGTGTTTATCTTCAACAGTTTCTCCTCCACTTTACTCCCAGTTATTTCAAGATTCTGTAGCTGACTGCTAGAGTTGAATACACCTCTGGCATTCCCCTTGCTGAATAACTCCTCATGTGTGAATGTCGATGCAAAATATTCATTTAGTTTGTTAGTTACCTGAGCAGGATCATCAACAGTTGACCCATCAATATCAAGTGGACCAATCTGATTCATCCCCTTCCTTCTAGAGTTTACATAAGTAAAGAACTCTTTGCTGTTTTTCTTTGCATCCCTTGCCAAGGATTTCTCGTAATCTGCCTTCGCCTGCCTAACCTCCTTTGTAACTTGGTTGCATATCAACTTGTATCTATCATAGGCTTCTGTGTCATGTGTTAATTTGTAAGTATCCCATGCATTTTTCTTCTCTGCCATATGCCTCATTAGTTCATCTGACATCCATTTTGGCCTAAACCTTGAACAATATTTCTTAGTTGGTATGTAAAACCTAGTAGCTTCCAAGATAAGTTCTTTGAATGCTTCCCATTTTGAATTTGCTGTTGGTAACATCATCAGTTGGTCCCACTGTATAGAATTTAAATACTGTCTCAGTCCATCATAGTCGCCTTTACGGAAGCAATAACCCTTCCCTTTACCCCTAATGGTAGTTACCTCTTTCAGTAACTCCCACTTCAGCACACTGTGATCACTGCCACCTAGTGGTTCATTTATCTGCAGATTCTTAATGCATGAAGAATCACTGCTGATAATCAAATCAAGAGTATTACTCCCTCTAGTTGCCTCCCGAACATGCTGATGTAGAAAACAATCATCCAATAAATCCACAAAAGCCCTGCTAGTGTGTGAGTAACCAGCCCCCAAATTCCAGTCAATATCTGGGAAATTAAAATCTCCCATTATAAGACTCTCTGATTTACTGGCCCACTCTATTTCCCTGTACAGTTCCTTATTATACTCATCAGAGTCATTAGGCCTATAGCACACTCCTACTCTCAATTTTGATCTCCCAATGCTTATGTCACACCAAACTGACTCAACACTGCACTGTTCAGCGATGTCGACTGGCTTCACTTCCTTGGTTTTTATGTGTTTCGTAACTAATAGCATAACCCCTCTCCCCTTCCTATCCTGTCTATCCTTTCTGTAGACGTTGTACTCCCCAAATTGCAGTTCTGCATCCCTTATATCTGTGTGACACCACGTCTCTGATAT
The DNA here is from genome assembly GCF_048544385.1 of Mastigoproctus giganteus. Taxonomy (NCBI): domain Eukaryota; kingdom Metazoa; phylum Arthropoda; class Arachnida; order Uropygi; family Thelyphonidae; genus Mastigoproctus; species Mastigoproctus giganteus. The sequence goes on along the minus strand of NC_143576.1, from coordinate 102,232,523 downwards.
CCCAACAATATCTGCCTTTCATGTTTTGAGCAATACCTCAAATTCATCAAATTTATTTACTAAACTCCTAGCATTGGTGTACACCCAAGTATACCTGCACCTGTTTCTATTCTTAGCTACCCTAACACAACCCATGTGTTTACTTGTACCTCAATGGCTCCCAGCAGTCTCTGAAATACCATGCATCTTGTTTTTCAGGCTTCTGCTCATTCTAATAGAAGCAGTGCAAGAATCTCTTTCACCTCTGCCAGTGGCTACTGTCAATCTATTGGTCTTTGTCTCCCCCCAAGCTAGCAGTTTTCCGACCCACCTAACACTGCCTCGATAGCATCAGCAAATATTCTTGCACCCTTTCTATTTAAGTGTATCCCATCCCTGTAGAAGCAATCTCTCCTGTTAACAAGTACAGTCCAGGCTGAAAAAAATTCTACCCCTTGAGCCTTGCACAATCTTTCCAGGGCCGAATTGATCGACAAGGCTCTCATCATATACTCCCTCCTATCGTGTCTGGGCAGAATTGCAGACACTTTCAAATTCAACCCTAATTCATGGCTTTTGTTCAACAGTGACCTGTACTTGTTAAGTAATTCTGCCGGTCTCCTACTCTTAATATCATTAGTGCCAACGTGTACAACTATATCACCTTTTGTGCCCTTAAACAGTACCACAGAGTTATTTATTTTATACGTTGCTCTGGGGTTGCTGTTTCCCATATGTAGTACTTTACATTTGTCAATGTTAAACTTCATTTGCCACCTCTCAGCCCATCTGCTCAACCTTTCCAGATCCTGTTGCAGTAGCATAGTGTCAGTAGTGCCCTTGACAACCCTGCCAACCTTCGTATCGTCTGCCAACTTGGACATTAAGCTTGATATACCATCATCAATATCATTTATAAATACAGAAAACAATAATGGACCCAATACTGAACCCTGAGGGACTCCACTAATAACATTAGTCCACGATGAGCAGTGTCCGTTGATTACCACTCTCTGCAAAACTAAATTCTGGTGTTTACTTATTCATAACAGTAATTTGTGATTTTTATGTATTGTAATCGATTATTACATTTTTCATTTACAATATTTAAAGCTGACTTCATTTTTTTTTTTATACGAGCTATGTATAATGCTCCTAGATATCTCTAAATAGGCCCAAAAGGTTGGGACAATTCATGTTGATGATTAAGCTTCACACCAGCCAGAAGATAAATTCAATACTGTAACTAAAAACACTTTATTTACAATAAAATAAGTATAAAATAGATATATATTTACAATAAAAATATAAATAACACTGATAAAATATACTAAAAATCTAGAAATTAAAAGCGATAAAATTTGCTGTAGCTTTCGGAGGCAGCAGTCTTCTTCCTCAGCCGCATATGTCTACTGTTCGGCACATCCTTAAATAGCAGATCCACGGCACATGGCTCTACGGTTGGAATTTTCCGTTTGCGTACCGGGACCGGAATTGGCTCGGGAGCGCGCTATCTGACACGTCCAAGAACGATGGTCTCCAGGAGGGGCTAGTATTAATAGTATTGCTAGCTGCCCCAGTGCGTAAGCTCTCAAGCCATTTACGGTCCCAGAACCCTTGTGCATGATCTGTGATGACAGCATCCTCCGGAGAAATTTGATGTTGTTTCTCCCAGAAATGTTCTGCCACAGCAGACTTCCCATAATTTGCTGACTTTTTTGCGTTTACATGCTCCCCCAGCCGGTCTTTCAATCGCCACCCTGTTTCACCCACATAACGCACCCAACAATCCGGGCATTTAATTTCGTACACCACTACGTCCAAAATAACCGTAGCCCTACCTTTATCTCATAGGATATGAATTCATAGAAAGGCTCTGAGGGAGCTCAAACAGGATGACGATATCATATGAATTCATAGAAAGGCTCTGAGGGAGCTCAAACAGAATGACGATATCATTGTCCTACCAGCAGATAACCGTAGGGCTACGGTTATTTTGGACAAAGAACAATATTATAGTAAAAATTCTGTTTATACTCCGGCACGACAACCAAGTCAGTAGAGTTTACAATAAATTGTAAATACAAATATTTATCATATTTAGTAGTCACGGGATTGAACCACGGTCCACTCAAGGAACGCGTGCTATGCACTCTCGCTCCTGACCACTGGGCTACGTCAGGCATTAAAATTATTACAGGATACCGCTATATACAAAGTTACCCGCCGTAATCCGTTGGTTAGTTGGGAACGAAAAGTGAATTGCCTTTTACAACGTTGGAAAAAGTCAGGATGGATATCTAAGGAGGTCTGTTGGTCGTTACCTGCTGCTGGATGTTGTTTACCCAGATTCTACGGGTTCCCAAAGATACATAAAGTGGGTATACCGCTCAGACCTATTGTATCATTTATAAACAGTCCTACTTATGCTTTATCTAAGTACTTAGCTAAGCTAATTGCATCCATAGTAGGACTTTCCGGCTTTGTCATTAAGAACAGTAAGGAATTTGTGGACTTTATAAAAGGACAGACTATACGGGAAGATGAGATAGTGATTTCATTCGATGTTACGTCACTGTTTACTTGTGTTCCCATTAAGTTTGGCTTGCAGTGTGTTAGAATGGCTTTAGAAAAGGATGTATTGTTAAGTACCAGGTCACCTCTAAGTATTGATGACATTTGTGAAGGAGTTAAGTTTTGCTTATCTAGTACCGTTATGGTATTTCAAGATGTCATGTATAGGCAGCTCCATGGCACAGCCATGGGTTCCCCCATTAGTGCCATAGTGGCCAATTTAGCTATGGAAGAGTTAGAAGTCAGGATTTTTGGGGATTTGGAATTTCCTATGCGCAGATGGAGGAGATATGTTGATGACAAATTCTCCATTATACAAAGGGGGAGGAGGGAAGATCAGGTACTTAATGCACTTAATAGTTGCTCCCCTTTTATCAAATTTACTTCGGAGGTGGAAGCAGAGAGAACCTTGCCATTCCTTGATGTGTTGGTTATTAGGGAAGGTGGCAGGCTTAAGTCCAAGGTATTTAGAAAGCCGATGTGCCGGGGTCAATATACCCATTATACCTTGGCACAGGCCAGCCAACACAAAAACAGTGTGGTCAAGGCTCTAATAGACAGGGTGGGGTCCCACTGCAGCACCTCCGAGGATAAAGACAATGGAATTGTTCGGGTCACAGCAGACCTCAAGAAGTGCGGCTACCCCCAGAGGGTGTTGGACAGAGCCATTAGAGGAGTAGAGTCCTCCCGTAATGAGCAGTTCGCCCCTGTGAGCACCGCATACATTCCCTACTGTCCGGGCCTTTCAGACCACATTGCACATATAATTCGGGGTTGTCAGATACGCTGTGTGCAACTCCAAGGCCGGAGTTGCACACAGCGATATCTCGAGTTAAAGATCCCATATCCAAAGAAGCCAGCAGTGGGGTGGTGTACGAAATTAAATGCCCGGATTGTGGGGTGTGTTATGTGGGTGAGACAGGGCGGCGATTGAAAGACCGGCTGGGGGAGCATGTAAACGCAATAAAGTCCGCAAATTATGGAAGTCTGTTGTGGCAGAACATTTCTGGGAGAAACAACATCAAATTTTCCCGGAGGATGCTGTCATCACAGATCATGCACAAGGGTTCTGGGACCGTAAATGGCTTGAGAGCTTATGCATTGGGGCAGCTAGCAATACTATTAATAGGGATAGGGATGTACGTCTACACCCCCCTCCTGGAAACCGTCGTTCTTGGACGTGATGAACGGTTTCAGCTAGCGCGCTCCCGAGCCATTTCCTGTCCCGGTGCACAAACGGAAAATTCCAACCGTAGAACCATGTGACGTGTGCCGTGGATCTGCTATTTAAGGATGTGCCGCACAGTAGACATATGCTGCTGAGGAAGGAGACTGCTGCCTCCGAAAGCTACAGCAAATTTTATCGCTTTTAATTTCTAGAATATTTTATCAGTGTTATTTATAATTGTATTGTAAATATATATCTATTTTATACTTATTTTATTGTAAATAAAGTGTTTTTAGTTACAGTATTGAATTTATCTTCTGGCTGGTGTGAAGCTTAATCATCATCATAATGCTCGTAGATATGTAACGTAGTGCTAATACATGTTGTATGTGTAAGTGTAAGTGTGTTTAGGGTCAAACGGCACAAGGGGTTCCCCCCATCTCCGCGTAGTTTACATTGTGGGTGAACCAGTTGACTGGAAAAGCCAGAGATTTAAAAGTGTATGGACTTTGTATATGTGTGATGCCTTGTACCGTTGTTCATCTGGTCATTTAGCCGCTGGGCCCCTATTGAGGCCCAACGTTGCCCCACTTACGCCCCGTGGAGGCAGACCAGGAACCCAGTAGTCTGTTTCACTCTGGCAGGTCCTGCCACTTAATTTCCTGAGATTTCGGCGGCTAGGACCTTAAAAAAAATAAATAAATAAAAATAAATAAATAAATAAATAAAAAAAATAAAAAAAGAAAGACAGAAACGCGTCGACGTAGGGGTAGAATCGCTTAGTTTTGCTAGGCCAAGTTATGGGCGTAAGGTAATTTAGATATGTTAAGTTTTTGGGTAGGGCTTTCGCTAGCGTATAGATAGAGAGGGGGGGAGGCAGAAGGCTGGGGGGAGAAAGACAGAAATATGGGGCCAATAGAGTAGGTAGCCCCAGTTTTCAGTGGGACATGCCCATGTCCCACCAGAGTAGAAGATATAGGGTGGAGAGGAGAGGAGGACGAAAATGTCCCCCCTCCCCCCAAGGAAGTAGGTTTAAAGGTGAAGGGGGCTAGAGTGCCCTCTTCAGATCGCCATATGGCTATTGGCAGCTATTGTTTCAAGTTTCTTTACTCATGGGGCAAGCTCCGTCCTTGTGCTTGTGTCACTCATCTTTAGTTGCAGCCTTTACATTGTGCTGGCTGGTGTCTCAATAGTAGTACTTGATGTCAGTCATTGTAGATGGTGATTAATGTCCTTCTCCTGATGAAGAGGTCTTGTGCGAACTGGGATAATGCTCTATATTCATCCTCAGTATCTATGAAATGGGATTCCAATCCTTTTGGTAGGTATCTTATTTTTGTTATAAGTACCCCTCTGAGGTCTTCATATTGTGGGCACTCGTACACTATGTGATTCCAGCTTTCTGTCTCCCCGCACGTACAGTTTGGGTCCTCTGTGAGTCCGAATCCGTGCAGCTTCTCATTGTAGGGTCCGTGTCCTGTTATTAGAGATGTCAAATGGTACCCTGGGAAGTACCAGGTCGGCTGTTTTGGGTAGATTTTCTGGAGGTCAGGCAGATATCTTCTGGTTATCTCACCCTTGGTGGTCTCCGTCCATCTTCTCTGCCATAATTTTAGCAGGTGGTTCTGTAATCTAGTTTTTTCCGTTTTTAGGTTGTTCGCTGGGTCAGTTGTGTAGTCCAGATGTGTGGCCGCCACTCCCCTGGATAGCAAGTATAGCAGACCTGTGCGAACAACCTCCAGGTCCAAAGGAAGCGCTCCAGCGAGTACCTGTAGTGCTGGAGTACTCACTGTACTACACGCACGCGTCGTAGTTAAGAGTATGGTCCTTTGGATCATGTCCAGAATTCTTCTATTCACTGCCAGTGCAGTTTTTGGGAACCAAATTGCTGAGGCGTAAGTAATTGCTGGGAGAAACGTTGTCCTGTAATATAGCGTCAGGGCTCTTTTTTTGAGTCCCCAATCTTTCCTAGTAACTCTGGCTACCAGTGCAGAATAGCTCCTGATTTTTTTTCTTATGTACTTTAGGTGCAGCTGGAACGAGAGGTTGTTGTCCAGTACCACGCCTAGGTACTTAAGTTGGTTTACAAACTTAATGGTGATATTGTCAATTTTTATTTGCGGTGGTCGTCGCAATTGCAGGGTTCCTTTAAGCAGGATTGAAGAGGTCTTTATGGGTGAAATTGTTAGCTGGTGTTTTGCGGCCCATTGCTGGAGTTGCTGCAGTGCTTGGTTTGCTTGGGTTTCCAACTGGGCCCGGGAATCCGCTCCCACGGTCAATATCAGGTCATCAGCGAATGCTTGTGTCCTGACGGGTCCCAGATCCATCACTAAGAACTCATCTAACACCATATTCCACAGGAGTGGTCCCAGCACCGACCCCTGCGGACAGCCTCTGTGTACTTCTCTTGTGATCTTATGGTATTCTACATTGATCTCCACTTTTCTATGTGATAAATAGTTTTCCATGACCTTGAATAGGTTTGTTGGCACCCTGGTGGGAAAAATAAGTAAATAATAATAATTGCAGTAAAAAGTTTTCTTACGGCATTTGGAAGAAAAAGATCTCCTCTCGCTGGAGCGCTGCAGACAGCGTTGCTGCTTTTGAAAGCACGTGGAAAAGGCTTGGGTTCGATGTGTGGGGGTTTAATATATATATATAACCTTTCTTCCCTTATATTAGTAATTTCTTTAATCAGTGTTATCCTGGGAGTTCACAGGATTGTGCTTTAGGAAGAGTAGAACCCTCGATCTTTCAAGCCCCACTTACGCAACCTGACTTCACTACTTTGTGTTATAATCAGAAATTTCCAAGATTCTGAGGATATTTATATTTTCCCTGCACTTATCCGTAAGAGCTACCTTGTAGGCAAGTGTCTGTGCCTCTGAATAGTGTCACTCAGTATAAACCCTTGAAATCATTAATTTATTACACTTTATACATAAACATTTATATACATTACTCATCAAGATTTGGCATAAACTAACATACTTTAATTAACAGCCATACAATTATACTTTACTAAATATTAAAAACTTGGTTATTATAAGTTCTTACGTATTGCAAATAAACAGGGTACATAGAATTACAATTGTTGAATGCTCGTTCGTTCTCATTTAGATTGATCACTCCTCATCCTTATCTGACAATCTAGTTACTTCACCTTGGCCTCTTTCTATTTATGACATTGTTTTTAAGTTATACATTACTAACACCATCTGTTATACATCATGATAATATAACCTTCTCATTACATATTAGCAATTACTTAAAGACTTACTGTCCAATCTAGCATTCATTGATTAGTTTCTTGACTTTGGTAATAATCACACTTCAGCCTGTTGACTGTATTCAGAAAGGTGGTATAAATCTCTTACCACAATTCTATAACATTATGTATATACATAACTACAAACGGAACTTATTCTTTCCAACCATTGATTGTCACTACTTGGGTACACTATCGTTCTATGTACAGTTAATTCATTACTACCTTGATTACTTATACTGGCTAGAGTTTATTCCAATAAAGGAATTTTTTATCTTAGACTTCCCTTTAATTCCCCTTTGTTTCGAGTCGTATACATTCCAATATCGGCTAATGCCACTATCTATAGTTCAAGTATTAATATCTGTCCTCCATAATCTACTATAAAGTCATTTATATAGCTCTGGTCTGTCTAGATGAGTTCCCCATTATTACAATTATTGGCCCTCATATATTAGCTTAATAGTAATTAATAGTCCTGCACTTACTTCAATAATGCTTCTTGCCTTGAACTACGGTTGCTCCTTCTTTCTTCCCCTTTACGTCCCTCACGACGTTGGATCAGTCACCATTGCATCTCTAGACAATATATTTCAGGCATTCGATCACCGACGAGCCTGTCGGTCCTAGGTGAAAATACTCGTTTCTACCCGTTCTTCTTACTGCTGCGGGGAGTCGGATCCGTGGACTGTTCGACTTTCCTTTCCTTTACTGGGCGCGAGACGACTCGATGGTTTCATTCCTTATCTCCATATTTCTGTACGCCCCTCTTGTTCTACCTCATCACAAAGTTGACATTATTCTTCACTGTTTCGACTCGGATCCGTGGACTGTTCGACTTTCCTTTCCTTTACTGGGCGCGAGACGACTCGATGGTTTCATTCCTTATCTCCATATTTCTGTACGCCCCTCTTGTTCTACCTCATCACAAAGTTGACATTATTCTTCACTCTGTTCCTTACTATCACCAACACTACTATACTTCTCAGCTTCCCGCTACTGCAATTACATTTCACTTCCCTTTCCCAAAATTAACTTCACTTTACTTAACTTCGTTTCTATTGCACTTCCCCACTGACCTCACAGCCTCATCAGGACCACACTCCTCTCTCTGTCTGCCCCAATAACTCACTTTTCCCCAAAAAATATACATCTTAGTTTCTCTCTCATCTATTCGCTCGTAGTTGATCGCCTGATCTCTTCCACCAATCACGTCGAATTCCTTTTTCTTAACTTTCATTTCCTTCCTATTTCTCTTACTAAAAGTAACGCATTCTTTACTGCTATTTCTAATTGCATTTAAAATTCCTTTTCCTACAGCTCTCCCAGAGAATCGCTTACAGCCGCCCTCTTCCAGAATTTGTTACGGGCCTTCACTTATTTGGCGTCACCACTAAGCCGTCCCTACTGCTAGGCTTACGGCAAGCTCCTTACTTGCCCTTATTTCGGGTGTGGTGTCCTTTTGTCATTCTAAGTGAACCTTTTAATTACCATTTTCTATGACTGAGCTCTTAATTGTCCCTTTATCGAAACTTCTTGTTGTTCTAAGTGCTTTCACTTAAATTTATACTAACATTTTCCAAGAACCTTATGTAGGCACATTTGCAAACTCTTTTAAGGTCACTGGATTTCCAATAACTGCTCATGTTATACACACTACTGTAGTTAAACCTAAAACTGCTATTGTAGTTTTTAATAACAGTTTTAATATCACTGTTATATCTAGTCTTTGCTCTGAACATGCTACTTGTATTCATGTTTCAACTAATGTGATATCATTCTATTTAGTATCTCTATACTGTCCACCTTCATTTAATATTGATATTTCAGTGCAATACTTAGAAAATGTAATGAATTTTGCAGCTTCTAGTAATCTTATTTTAGCAATGGATTCTAATGCAAAATCACATTTGTGGTATAGTGATATGGTTGATTATAGAGGTGTTCAATTAGAGGAATTCATTTTATGTCATAATTTAAGTGTTTTGAATGAACCTTTTAAACCATATACTTTTGATAACATTCAAGGTGCTTCCAATATTGATATCACCTCGGTAAATAATCAATTAAATTGAAGAGTCAGTTCTTGGGATGTTGTTACAAATATGACTAACAGTGATCACAGAGCTATTGTAATAATTATAAATTTATCCAAAATTAGCAATACAGATATGTCAACAGATGATACTTTGAGATTTAATTATAAGAATATTAAGTGGGATAAATTTAAAGGTGCTGTGTTAGATAGTTTTTCAATTTATACTAGGGACAATTTAAATTCATTAACTGCTTCTGAATATGCATTTTTTGTTCAATCTTCTATTTTTAATGCTTTACATTTGGCTGCTAAGAGAAGAAAACAGAGAGGTTATAAAGTACCTTGGTGGCCTTTGGAGCTATCAGTATTAAGGAGGGAAGTGTTTAGAATGAGGAAGCTTTTTCAGAGGGTTAGGGGTAGAAGTAATAATGAAGCATTAAGGTATAAAGAAATGTATAAAATTAAGAGGAGAGAATATCATAAGGCAATCTCTGAACACAAATTTAATGCATGGAAAGAATTGGTTTGTACTACTGGAAATAGTGAGCCATGGGATTGTTGTTTAAGTTAACCAGAAACAAGTTGAATGTTAATAATTTAATTAATACTGTGTATTCAAATGATACTGAGTCTACTGATTGGTACTCTACAATTGCTACTATTACTAGCACTTTATTTCTGAATGACAATTGTGGGGAAGATAAGTGTACAGCAGCAACAAATTAGACAGGGGAATGAACAATATACTGGATCATCTGAGATGGAATTGTTTAATATTGATGAAGTGAAATTTGTATGTTCTAAGGTTGGGGATAATAAAACACCAGGTTTAGACTTGATTGAAAATAATTGTGTTAAAAAGTTTGTTCAGTTGTGTCCAGAAATAATGGTTAATATGTATAATAAGTGTTTATTGAAAGGAGTTTTTCCAGGATTTTGGAAAATTGCTATGTTAAAATTATTACAAAAACCTGGCAAATTGTTGACTGATCCTAGGGGTTATAGACCCATTTCTTTGTTAGCAAATTTGGACAAAATATTGGAAAGATTGTTGTTGTTAAGGCTAGAGAAATTGTTCAACGAAGAAAATCTTCATTTTAAATATCAGTATGGTTTTAAGAGAAATAGTTCAACAGAGGATGCCCTACGCGATTTGATTAATTTTAGTGTAAATTCTGGTGAGAAATATGTGTTAGCATTATTTATAGATTTCGAAGGAGCATTTGATACTGTATGGTATCAAAGTGTTCTTTTTTCATTAAGAGAATTAAATTGTCCCGATTTGTTATACCAAATTATTAAAAGTTATTTAATGGATAGGCAGATTATTATATTAAATAAACATTAATCCCCTAAGTCCAAGGATGTACTCATAATTATGGCTAAGGGTTTGCTTACTTCCTTTGCCGCCTCCTTTAATATAACTGGATAGATCCCATCCACCCCAGGTGCCTTTCTTATGTTTAACTTCAACAATTTCTCCTCCACTTTGCTCTCAGTTATTACAAAATCCTTAAGCACTCTTGCTACAATTTGATAACCTTCTGGCATTTTCAATCCTTAATAACTCCTTATGTGTGAATATAGATGCAAAATAATCATTCAGTTTGTTTGCTATCTGAGCAGGATCATCAACAGTCGAACCATCGATATCAAGTGGACCAATCTGATTCATCCCCTTTCTTTTAGTTTGCATAAGTAAAGAAATCCATGTTGTTTTTCTTAGCATTCTTTCCCAAAAATTTCTCGTAGTCTGCCTTCGCCTGCCTAACCTTCTTTGTGGTTTGATTGGAGACTAGCATGGCATGCTAATAATAATTTATATGCATGCCATGCATTTTTCTTCTCTGCCACGAGTCTCATTAGTTAATGTGACAACATTTAGGCCTAAACCTTGAACAATATTTCTTAATAGATATGAAACGTTTAGTAGCTTCCACTATTAATTCCTTGAATGCTTCCCACTTAGAATTTGCTGTTGGTAACATCATCAGTTGATACCATTGTACAGAATTTAAAAACTGTATGAGACCACTGTAGTCACCTTTACGGAAGCAAAAACTCTTTCCTTAACCCCCGATGGTAAGTATATCTTTAAGTAAATCCCACATCAGTACACTGATCACTGCCACTTAGTGGTTCCCTTATATGCAAATTCTTAATACACAAACGATCACTGCTGATTACCAGATCAAAAGTATTACCCTCTCTGGTTGCTTCTCGAACATGCTGCTGCAGAAAACAATCATCCAATAAATCCACAAGTCTTACTAGTGTGTGAGTGACCAACCCACAAGTTCCAGACAATATCTGGGAAGTTAAAATCCCCCATTATAAGACATTCTGATTTACTAGCCCACTCTATTTCTCTGTACAATTGTTCATTGTACTCATTCGAGTCATTAGGCCTATAACACACTGCTACTCTTATTTTTGCTTTAGTAGTGCTTATGTCACACCAAACTGACTCAACAGTGCACTGTTCATCTATATCAACTGGATGCATTTCTTTTGATTTTATGTTTTTCTTAATTAACAGCATAACACCTTCTCCCTTCCTTTCCTGTCTGTCCTTTCTGTAAACATTGTACTCTCCAAATTCCAGTTCTGCATTCTTTATATCTGTCTGACACCACGTCTCTGATTTCCCAACAATATCTGCCTTTGATGTCTTGACCAACACTTCAAATTCATCAAATTTATTTACTATACTTCTAGAATTGGTATACATGCAAGTATACATGTGCCTATTCTTATTATTAGTTACCCTAACATATCCACTATACCCACCTGTTTCACGGTGACTGCCATCAGTCCCTGAAACCCCCAACACCCCTCGCTCAAGGCTGCTGCTTATTCTTATAGAAGTAGTGCAAGAATCACCTACACCTCTGCCTGCGGCTACTTTTAACCTTTTCGTCTGTGAATCCCCCCCCAAGCTAGCTTTTTCCGACCCACCTAACACTGCCTCGATAGCATCAGGAAATATTCTTGTATCCTTTATATTTAAGTATATCCCATCCCTGTAGAAGCAGTCTCTCCTGTTAACAAGCACAAATCAGGCTGAAAAAAATTCTACCCCTTGAGCCTTGCATATTTCCTCCAGGGCCGCATTGATTGACAAAACTCTCATCATGTACTTCCTCCTATCGTGTCTGGGCAGATTTGCAGACACTTTCAAATTTAACCCTAACTCAAGACTGTTTTGCAACATTGATCTGTACTTGTTAAGTAAATCTGCAGATCTCCTACTCTTAATGTCATTGGTGCCAACGTGTACAACAATATCACCCTTTGTGTCCTTAAAAGATGATATATGCTTTAAAACGTCATAAACCTTTGCCCTTTGCCCTTGGCATAGTGTGCATAGTATTAGGGTCAGGTGCCACCTGTGGTTTCCCACATCTGCGCCATATGTTCGCTGTGAAGGAATACAGTACTACTGTAAATGCCAGAAGAGTGTTGTGTGTATATGACATATTGCATTAGGTTCTGTTGTGTGTCCTGGCATTTGGCTGCAAGGCCCCTGGTGGGACTCCACTAGGAGGTAGCCAGTCTGCCCATCATTCTCTGGCTTGTCTCCGCCAGGGTTGCCAGAGCTTCCTGGACGGAGACGAAAAAAAAAAAAAAAAAAGGTAGAGTCGGGGAAGTACAGAGTGTACGCAAGAAAGGAGGGTATAGCTGGAAATATGGAAGATATAGGCGAAGGCATCCTCCAGGTTATCAGTGGAGCAATAAGCGACATCAGTTGAAAGGGGAACCCGGGAAGGACGATAAATAAGACAGCAAGAGAGCCGCGTGCAAGTTGCCATTTTGGAATGAGGTGGCCCATACTCCAGTTGATCCTATCCAGGTTAAGATCGGTTGGCCAGTTAGGTAAGGATCAGATGTTTGGGTTGTTCCTATTTTGTGTTGGCAATAGGGTGCTCCGTCTTGTGAAGAGGGGCTTGTGAAAGGGTTCATTTCTTTGAGGGTTATCTTGTATACGAGTAAACAGGATGCTGCGGAGGTCCTCATAGTTTTGACAGGTATATACTAGATGGTTCAAGTCTTCTATTTCGCCATATGCACAGTAGGGGTTGTCAATGATTCCCATGGATGTTAGTTTATGGTTTATTGATTCGTGTCCAGTAATGAGGTAGGTGGTATAAAGACCAGGAGAAAACTAATTTGGAGAGTTGGGAAATACGGCATTCACATAAGGTATAAATTTCTTGGTGATTGGGCCCTTGTCGGTAGCAGTCCATCTGTTCTGCCAGGTCTGAAGTAGTAGGATGGCAATTTGTTTCTTTTCCTGCCTGATTTCATTCAGGTTATTGATGGAGTGTACAAGGATAGTTGCTGGTATACCCCTGCATAGAAAGTAGTGGAGGCCCCTTCGAATAACCTCCAGATCAAGTGGAAGGACGCCCGCAAGAACCTGAAGGGCTGGGTTGCTAACTGTGCAGCATGCCCTTGTAATAGTAAGAAGGATGGTCCGCTGGATTGTTCCCAGTTTACGTTTGTTGTTGTAAAGAGTTGCCCTGCGAAACCAGACCTCTGATCCATACGTTATGAAGGGAAGGAAGATTGATTTGTACAGAACCTTAAGGGTGCGTCGGTTCAATCCCCAATCACGACGACTCACCCGTGCAATGAGAGCAGTGTAGTTTCTCACTTTCACGTGGAGGTTTGCAATATGCGGAGAGAAAGTGAGCTTAGGGTCAAGTACTGTTCCCAGTAGTTTTATTGTAGAAACTAGCTTGATGGTTTTACCTTGAAGCTTGATAGTGGGGTTTCTAGGAGGCTGCAGTGATCCCTTCAGGAGAAAGGATTGTGTCTTTTGGGGTTGAGTCTTAGTTTGTGTAGGGCTGCCCAGTTCTGAAGGATTTGAAGTGCCTGGTTTCCTCTGGCTTCCAGAGAAGCTCTGCTGTCAGCCTCAATCGAGATGGTCACATCATCAGCAAAGGCTTGTATAGCTACAGGACCTAGGTCCAGTCCAAGGAGCTCATCCAGGACAATGTTCCACAGAAAAGGACCAAGGACTGAACCCTGGGGGCAACCTCTGTAGATAGACCTAGTGATTCTTCGGTACGTTGAGGAGATTGTAATTTTCCTATTTGATAAGTAGTTTTCGATGCATTTGTATAAATTTAATGGAATATTTGCTTGCCTAAGTCTGCGAAGGTTACTTGCCCACCAGAGCATGTCAAAGGCTCCTGCGAAATCTGTTGCTATTAGTAGGTAGTATTTGAAGGTAGAAGTTGAGACTGCCGAGATGATCCTTTGCAGTGCGTCTTCTGTGCAACGCCCCGGTCGAAATCCAAACTGGAAGTTGGACTGGAGCCCAGCTTTGGTGTAATGGTCTTGGAGCCGTACTAGGATTAGACGTTCAAACAGTTTACTGACCATGGATAAAAGGACAATGGGTCGATATGACTCTGGAGCGGTTTAGACGGATTTTTTATGATCAGTTTTACCTAGGCGTTTTTCCATTCTTCTGGGAAAGATCCATCGGACAAGCACTTATGGAAGAGGTCGAGTAGAAACTGGATGTTGATTTGGGTGGTCTTTTTAAGGACTTCGGCTTCGATGAGGTCTGGTCCGGGACATTTCCTCTCCTTCATTTTGGTAAGAGCCTGCTGCAGTTCATCGGTGGTAAATTGGTCTTCTACAGCATTGTTGAAGTAGGTGTTGTTTGCCTGGCATATTTCTTGCTGTTGTACTGTCAGAGGATCAGTATCTGTGCCAAAACGTGTGTCCAGAATATTGGCCATAGATTGCTCCCACGATGTAGTCATAGTGTCCTTTGGTGTGAGAGTGGATTGGATAACTTCTCCCCTGGGGAGCTTGTTGGTGGTGATGTGGTACACCACCCCCCAGGGTTCAGTATTGCTAGTCGTTTTCACGAGTCCTTCCTAAGATGATCTTTTACGCTGCCTTATAAGGGAGGTGTAGTCGTTTCTGACTCTTCGATATTCTTCACGGAGGGTGTTGACCTCATTTGGGGGCCAAGAGGTACGAGCTCTCTGAAAGGCTTTTCTTTTGGAGTGTACAATTCGGCGAAAGTGTTCCAGCTCTGGGGACCACCATGGGATGGCATTAGGCATTGGTCTTTTCTTTCTAATTGATTGATTGCAGGCCTGGATGATGATTTCTGTTGTGAGCTTTTGATGTTGGTCGAGGTCCAGTGCTGGAAGATCAGAAGAGTTGTGGTTCTGGATCATGGTCTGCAGTGTGGAGCAAAAGATTTCCCAATTGGCCTTGTTAATGGCATAGTGACTAATATTGTAGTGAGGTGGTGGAGTTGGATCACTCGATCTTGTGAGTTGAAATGTAATAGCTCTGTAATCTGAGGTGGTCCAGGCCTCATTGACCTACCACTCAGAAATTTTGCTGGAAATGGATCGTGTAGCTCTGGAGATATCTATTGTGGATTCCCACAGAGTGCTGGAATAGGTAGACACGTTATTGGGCTTGTTCAGAACCAGGAAGGGAGAAGTGGCCAGGAAATTTTCAAGAAGCTGCCCATTGTGGCACCCAGAGCGATCAGTGATCAGGCTGTACCAGGTAGGAGAGCGGCAATTTACATCTGCCCCAAGGATAATCTTGCTGTTGGGAAGTGTAGCAAGGACTGTACGTAGATAATTTATTGTTGGAGTGATATCTTGGCAGACAAAGTGTACAGCTTGTCCATAAATATTTGAAAACGGTTAACTCCATGATCTTCTGATATTGCATCTCCAACTGATAACTCAAGCCGATGGTTTAAACAATGCCATATGATTAACTTTGGATATTTTTCTAATAATTTATTTCCGACTTCAGATTTTCTGCCCAAAGCACTTGTCCCATCGCTCGTTAAAGAAATTAAATAATGTTTTAAATAATTGTCGTGAAATCCGTATTTTTCAATATATTTTGAGACACTCTGTTATTGTGAAAGCTGTTTGATCTGGCAATTCGATTAAATCAAGAAACAAGTGATGTGGATCTGTCATTTTATTGGTTTCACGTTTTAAATAAATAATCAGAGTAGATTTCTTGCTTATAGTGGTAGACTCATCAATGAGAATTGATAAGTTTCCACGTATATCCACAATTTTAATTTTATTTGCTTTGCGACATGCTCTATTGTATTCGTAGCACTTAATCTTGAACGCAAACCGTCTGCAATAACAGTGCCATTCAATTCTTAGTTGTAACAACTCAAAATGGTCAGAATATGGGCGATCATGTTTCGCAATATAATACAGTATGCAGTTATAAAAACCTTACACGTGGTAGAAATTTCGTAGTCATTCATTTGATCAATTACCGCTTCTAAGTGTTGTTCATTTGCAGCTTGTAAGATTTTTTTTTTTTTTTTTTTTCAGCCTGTATATGTGAAGTATTTTTTGAATGTTCATAATTTTTTTTACACAAAAATGTCAATTGTGCACTTCTATCTTTGCCATAAGATGATACCACTACCAAACTCCATTCCTTTTAAATGCTAACTCATTGCGTTTTAGATGGCCATAATTTTTTACAGCAGCACAAGTCAAACATCCTAATTTTCCGGCGTCGCATGTAAGCCAAGGATATGCTTTTTTCTTCTCAGTCCACATGTCAGCATTCCAAACGTGAAGCCAATTAAATTTTAATTCTGTGTCACTGTTTCTCTCATCTTTAGATCTTGATGGAAAAGATCATTTCCACATGTTTGTACATTTTCTTGCACAGTTTTCAGTTTATTATTAAGAAATCTATTTGTTGTTTGCTTGAGGGTTTCACTCATTTTGTATTTAATGAAAATTTCTTCTTTTAATTTTTAAATACAGAAATTACGTAAATTTAAATTTATATATTTAATCCCGTAAAAATTAATTTTTACCTTAGAAGAAACAGAAATAAATTAATTAATCTAAATAGTAGAGATTGGTCATAAACTCACATGTACATATTATATATATAATACATATATGTATGACAAAAAAAAATCCTGTACGTCGTTCTCCAGAAGGCTATATGATCACGCCACATCGACTGTACAGTAACTGAATCAGACTTCAGACTCACGGTTCATAGAACAACCAGTTCTAGCGTTCAGCTCATTGCAAATCAAAATGCAGCGTTCGCACGTATCACAGTATATCTCATTCGTTGGATCTCTTTATCTAACACGTACTTTAGTAAGAAACGTTCAAGTTTCATTGCGAAATTTATATTCTTGTTTCTAAATAAATTTTTAAAGAAAGCTATTAATTTTAAAGATTACCATTAATATATATTTTTAGTAGCAATGGATAAAATAGATATTATTTCTCCCTCCCCTTTGATTATGTTACATAATATTAGGCGTATAAATTTAATGATTTTCTATTATGACATTTAGAAAAAAGTACCGGAACGTCGTTCCGTCCTGAATACACCACTGTTTGTAGGGTTGTCTTTTGTAGAAGAAATCGTATAAAACGACCCAAAAAATGTAACATTTTTTTTGTGGTCGATACACCACAGTCAAGTATTAATGATCGAAGACTGGTGAGGGTTTTGTTTTCTAATTTTTTTGATTTCCCCTTGGTCATTACATTGAAAATAGTTTCCGTATAACGAAGAAAATTTCCACATAATGAACTAATTTCAAGAAACCTGGGTATGCATTATTCTCACCTCAGGCAATAAAGCAGGAATTAATAGCTAAAAGGATTAAAATTTAATCACTTTAGTTTTTATAGAGCTAAAGGTATTAATTCTTAAGAGCAAATTAAGAGTTACAACATTCCACAATTTAGTGTTGCCCGTAAAACCTATACAGCCGAAACCTTTACTGCACCGAGAAGTCACGCTAGTCAACTGCTATCTGTGTATCCACAGCCATTGGCAAAGATTGAGGCATATTCGTGTAGATCGGTATCTTTAAAAAAAAAAAAAAAAAAAAACCTCTTTAAAATTTGGTATTCCTGCTAGTAGAGAGTCAATCATTCTGAAAAACGGTGCTTCGATTCTAAAACAGTTTGAGGAAACGGAACCCAGTCGAAAGTGTGCGAAATTATGCCTGCATGAAGATTAGCATTAGTAGAGGCATATGATGCAAGAAAGCAAGCTTATGCAGCATCAGCCAAAAAAAAACCGCTCCCATTTCACCCCTCCGTTCATTCCAAATACCTGTCCAGCTCAGCTTTAAATTTATTTAGGCTATCAACTTCCACAACAAAAGATGGAAGTCTGTTCCACCAATCAACTACCCGCTGGCTAAAGGCAAACTTCCGCACATCTATCCTACAACTGTCTTTCCTCAATTTGAATCTATGCCCTCTCAGGTGATTATTCTGAACAAGAGGAAGAATCCCATCAGCATTGAGCATGCTCAAACCATTCAAGGCTTTATACACCTCAGTCAGATCACCTCACAGGTGTCTAGTCTCCAGACACTGTAATCTGCAAAACTTAAACCTTTCTTCGTAAGAGCAACGCGTCGTTCCATTCACTAATCTTGTTGCCCTTCTCTGTACTCGTTCCAACAGCTCTACATCATTCTTAAAATGAGGCTTCCAAACCTGTATACAGTACTCAAGGGTCCCCTTGTATACTGCCTTATACAAGGGGATAATCACCTCCTTATCCCTGCTAGAAAAATTCCTGTATATAATTGACAAGACACCATGAGCTACTCTTGCAGACCGTCTGCACTGCTCAGAAAACTTCATATCTGCCTGCACAATTACCCCCAGGTCCTTTTCGTTCTCTACCACTGTCAGTGTAGTATCACGGAGTTGATAGGTTACTGCTTCCCATATGTAGTACTTTGACAAATGTAATGTTAAACTTCATTTGCCACCTCTCAGCCCATCTGCTCAATTTTTCTAGATCCTGTTGCAGCAGCGTAGTGTCATTAGTGTCCTTAACAACCTTGCCAACCTTCGTATCGTCTGCAAACTTGGACATTACGCCTGATATACCATGATCAATATCATTTATAAATACAGAAAACAACAATGGACCCAACACTGAATTCTGAGGGACTCCACTAATAACATTAGTCCACGAAGAGCAGTGTCCATTGATTACCACTCTCTGTCCTCCCACTCAACCATCCCTTTATCCATAGCAGCAGTTTGCCTCCAATGCCACACTGCTCCAAATTGTGCAGCAGTCTTCCACGTGCAACATTATCAAAAGCCTTTCTAAGATCCAAATATATGATATCAAAGTTATTCCCTGCATCCAGTTCCTTTGTGACCACATCATAGTATCCAATCAAATTGGTTAGACAAGACTTCCCCTTAACAACACCATGCTGTGTCAAGGGGAAGTCTTGTAGATGAAGCCATTTTTATGTGGGCGAAGTTGATTCGAGACCAAAATATGCCGATGCCAAGGCCATCAATAAAAGCAAATGCTATGTGGACTATGTTGAGGTATATAAGGCCTTGAATGGGTTGAGCACGCTGAATTCTGATGTGATCCTTCCACTTGTTCAGATTACGAACCTAAGGGGGTATAAATTCAAATTAAGAAAAGACAGATGTAGAATAGATGTGCGGAAATTTGCCTTTAGCCAGCGGGTGGTTAATTGCTGGAACAAACTTCCATCTGTCGTTGTATAAGTTGATAGGTTGAATAAATTTAAGGAGGAACTGGACAGGCATTTGGAGGGAATGGTGTGATTTTTTTTTTTTTTTTTTTTTTTGGCTGATGCTGCATAAGCTCATACACTTGCTTTCTTGCATCACATGCCACTACTACTACTATGCATCTTTTCTGGGGCATAAAACCTTCCAAGCCTGTTCTGGTTGGCTTAAAAAGTGCCGTGGCTTATTCGAAAAGGTTATTTCTTGGTAAAGTGGAGTTGTAATCGAAGAAGACTGATATACATTGAAAAGAAACAATTTGAAAAAAAAAAAATATATATATATATATATATATATGGAGGACTACGAGCCCAAAGACATATTCAACATTGATGAAATATGTCTATTTTTAAAATGTCAAACAAGACACTGAAGTTTAAAGGTGATAAATGTTTAGGTGCTTAAATAGTAAGGAGAGGATTAGTCTTGTTTGGTGCAAATATGGCTGGTAATGAAAAACTGAAGCTTTTGGTAATAGGCAGTGGCGGCTATTAACTCTGATGTACATGGTGCTGCTTCTTTAAGTTTAGATGTAAATTGCCTTAGTTATAAGACATGTAGACATTAATAATAATAAGGGCTAAAAATACTACAATACATTAACTGGACACTTATCATTAACCAGACTTACGGGTAATCTTGAAATTTTATTTAAAAATAAAATCCGTTGTTCGGTTTTTATTTTTTTAAAATATATTAATAACTTTTTCATTCAAGTTTGACGCACTGTTAAAATCGGCACTGTCCTTTCGCAGTTCCTTTGCCTCGTTTTGTCACAGCTGAAACTAGGCATTTATTGAACCACTGGGATCAAAACTGTGGAACCGTAGTGCACAGTTACACTTCAAAGATGAAATCAATTTCGTGTTTTTATTCGTTTATTATTGAAATGATTATTGCAAATAGAGGATGAGTATACTATATGCGGGACATGTTAATAAAAATATTCATTGCATTGTTCTTCACAAAATTTGATATTACTCCGTTGACTGTATATTTAGATTTAAAAATCTAGGGTGCGGCAGTTCCGCAGTGCCTACCAACGAGCCACCCCTGGTAATAGGCAAAAGTAAACAACCCCGAAGTTCAAAGGAGTAAAGTTGTTACAGTTGGACAACAACTATAACAAAAAAGCTTAGATGACAAGTGACATTTTTGAACAGTGGATTTTAAATTTCGATAGAAATATGACGAAACAAAACAGAAAAATCGCTTTCATTGTCTACAAATGCCTGATTACTTTCACTCGGTAATTTGAAACTTACAAGTGTGAAGCTTGTTTTCTTATCTCCGAATACCTCGTCTAAACTGCAACCAATGGACTAAGGCATCAAGAATTTGAAAATGCACTACCATGGGTGCATACTGAAAAAGATTATACCGAAAATAGAAACCAACCATCTATAGATTCTGTTATTGATTTGCGTATGTGCATATCACAGTTGGCGAAGGTGTAGAGTTAATAAGTGATGGAAACAACGATTAAGAATTGTTTCGCAAAAGCAGGCTTTGCTAAAATGCCAATTAACATTAGCCATATGGTGCAAGGAAGCTTGAGGCTTATGCTGCACCAGCCAAAAAAAAAAAAAAAAAAAAAATCCTGAGTTACTGTGTGTGTGTGTGTGTGTGTGTGTGTGTGTGTGTGTGTGTGTGTGAGAGAGAGAGAGAGAGGGGGAGGAATCACCAAGAAAGGTGATTCCTCTCTCTACTAGGAGACGGTCGTGTTCAAAGCCGCTAAGTGGATTTTTCTTATTTATTAATTTGAAATTATTGTTTTCTAAAACTTTTGATTTAAATTTAGTAGTATAACATTATTTTGTGATTTTCTGATTAATTTGGTGTATTTATTCTTTACTCGGCCTTGTAATTGCATAAAAGTATCGGTAAGGGTATCCACGTGTTTGCAACTCCGCTGAACGAGAAGTTCTTTTGCCATATTTAGCCGCTTGATTGAATATTTTTTTACATCGAATTATTTCTGTAAGTAGCTTATAGACCTAGTAAGGATCGTTAGTTTATTCTGAATTGAGACAGCGAGATTTGAAAGTTAATTAATACTTAAGTGTCCGTAGATTTACCGTTCGTAACTTTCCCGCCTTTGTGATACGATAGTTATATACCGTACTAGATAGCGTTAGTTGAATTTCGTTAGCAGTTAAATTGTACTTTTAAATAAATACATATAACGACTTAGATTACAAACGTAATATAATTAATTATATTTAACATAATTAATAACATAACATAATTAATTAATAGAAGCATGACTCAGACCAGAGCAGCAAAGCAAAAGGCTCAAGCTAATGGAAGTGCTGTGGCTCAGAGCAGAACTGAGGGGGGCAGTTGTCCTCTGACTCACAGCCTTATAAAATGCACTGTTTGCTTGATGTTTGCAGATTAATCGGGTACGGGACATGATACTGCCATGGGGGATGTCTTTGTGTGTGCGCGATGCAAGGAGTGTATCGATATCACGCAACAACTCAGCGTTCTTGTGGGCCTATATGAGAGCTTGAAGGACAGGGTGGATACCCTCGAAGAAACTAAATTGAGGGGCCCATCAAGCTCTCAGCTGCCCAGATCAACACTAGAGCTTGCACTTGGGCATCACGTGACACAGAGGCAACCCACAAGGCAGAATGCGCTGGTCCCGAAGGAACTAGTAGTTGTTGGTGACTCTATTGTCAGGGAAACGGGGAACATGCTTTGTAAAAAGGATAGGTGGAACAGGACCAGGGTATGTCTGCCAGGGGCAAAGGTTGATGACGTTGTAGAGCGAATATCATCTTTTAAGGGCACAAAAGGTGATACAGTTGTACACGTTGGCACTAATGATATTAAGAGTAGGAGACCGGCAGAATTACTTAACAAGTACAGGTCACTGTTGAACAAAAGCCATGAATTAGGGTTGAATTTGAAAGTGTCTGCAATTCTGCCCAGACACGATAGGAGGGAGTATATGATGAGAGCCTTGTCGATCAATTCGGCCCTGGAAAGATTGTGCAAGGCTCAAGGGGTAGAATTTTTTTCAGCCTGCACTGTACTTGTTAACAGGAGAGATTGCTTCTACAGGGATGGGATACACTTAAATAGAAAGGGTGCAAGAATATTTGCTGATGCTATCGAGGCAGTGTTAGGTGGGTTGGAAAACTGCTAGCTTGGGGGGAGACAAAGACCAATACATTGACAGTAGCCACTGGCAGAGGTGAAAGAGATTCTTGCACTGCTTCTATTAGAATGAGCAGAAGCCCGAAAAACAAGATGCATGATATTTCAGAGACTGCTGGGAGCCATTGCGGTACAAGAAAACACATGGGTTGTGTTAGGGTAGCTAAGAATAGAAACAGGTGCAATTATACTTGCGTGTACACCAATGCTAGGAGTTTAGTAAATAAATTTGATGAATTTGAGGTATTGCTCAAAACATCAAAGGCAGATATTGTTGGGATATCAGAGACGTGGTGTCACACAGAAATAAGGGATGCATAACTGGAATTTGGGGAGTACAACGTCTACAGAAAGGATAGACAGGATAGGAAGGGGGGGGGGGTTATGCTATTAGTTAAGAAACACATAAAAACCAAGGAAGTGAAGCCAGTCGACATCGCTGGACAGTGCAGTGTTGAGTCAGTTTGGTGTGACATAAGCATTGGGAGATCAAAATTGAGAGTAGGAGTGTGCTATAGGCCTAATGACTCTGATGAGTATAATAAGGAACTGTACAGGGAAATGGAGTGGGCCAGTAAATCAGAGAGTCTTATAATGGGAGATTTTAATTTCCCAGATATTGACTGGAATTTGGGGGCTGGTCACTCACACACTAGCAGGGCTTTTGTGGATTTATTTGATGATTGTTTTCTACATCAGCATGTTCGGAAGGCAACTAGAGGGAGTAATACTCTTGATTTGATTATCAGCAGTGATTCTTCATGCATTAAGAATCTGCAGATAAATGAACCACTAGGTGGCAGTGATCACAGTGTGCTGAAGTGGGATTTACTCAAAGAGGTAACTACCATTAGGGGTAAAGGGAAGGGTTATTGCTTCCGTAAAGGCGACTACGATGGACTGAGACAGTATTTAAATTCTATACAGTGGGACCAACTGATGATGTTACCAACAGCAAATTCAAAATGGGAAGCATTCAAAGAACTTATCTTGGAAGCTACTAGGCTTTACATACCAACTAAGAAATATTGTTCAAGGTTTAGGCCAAAATGGATGTCAAATGAACTAATGAGGCATATGGCAGAGAATAAAAATGCATGGGATACTTACAAATTAACACATGACACAGAAGCCTATGATAGATACAAGTTGATATGCAACCAAGTTACAAAGGAGGTTAGGCAGGCGAAGGCAGATTACGAGAAATCCTTGGCAAGGGATGCAAAGAAAAACAGCAAAGAGTTCTTTACTTATGTAAACTCTAGAAGGAAGGGGATGAATCAGATTGGTCCACTTGATATTGATGGGTCAACTGTTGATGATCCTGCTCAGGTAGCTAACAAACTAAATGAATATTTTGCATCGACATTCGCACATGAGGAGTTATTCAGCGAGGGGAATGCCAGAGGTGTATTCAACTCTAGCAGTAAGCTACAGAATCTTGAAATAACTGGGAGTAAAGTGGAGGAGAAACTGTTGAAGATAAACACAAGAAAGGCACCCGGGGTGGATGGGATCTATCCAGTTATATTAAAGGAGGCAGCAAAGAAAGTAAGCAAACCCTTAGCCATAATTATGAGAGCTTCCTTGGACTCGGGGGAGGTACCCATAGACTGGAAATGTGCAAATGTGACCCCAATTCACAAAGGAGGATCAAAGGCTGACACAAGTAATTATAGACCTGTGAGCTTAACTTGTGTTCCAGGAAAATTAATGGAGGCACTGGTTAAAGAAGCACTGCAGGATCATTTAGACAAGACTTCAGTTATAGCTCGGACACAGCATGGTTTTGTTAAGGGGAAGTCTTGCCTGACCAATTTGATTGGATACTATGATGCAGTCACAAAAGAACTGGATGCAGGGAATAGCTTTGATATTATATACTTGGATCTTAGAAAGGCTTTTGATACTGTTGCACATGGAAGACTGCTACACAAATTGGAGCAGTGTGACATTGGAGGCAAATTGCTGCTATGGATAAAGGGGTGGTTGAGGGGGAGAAGACAGAGAGTGGTAATCAATGGACACTGCTCATCGTGGACTAATGTTATTAGTGGAGTCCCTCAGGGCTCAGTGTTGGGTCCGTTATTGTTTTCTGTATTTATAAATGATATTGATGATGGTATATCAAGCTTAATGTCCAAGTTTGCAGACGATACAAAGGTTGGCAGGGTTGTCAAGGACACTACTGACACTATGCTGCTGCAACAGGATCTGGAAAGGTTGAGCAGATGGGCTGAGAGGTGGCAAATGAAGTTTAACATTTACAAATGTAAAGTACTACATATGGGAAACAGCAACCCCAGAGCAACATATCAACTCTGTGGTACTACACTGACAGTGGTAGAGAATGAAAGGGACTTGGGGGTGGTTGTGCAGGCAGATATGAAGTTCTCTGAGCAGTGCAGACGGGCTGCAAGAGTAGCTCATGGAGTATTGTCAATGATATACAGGAATTTTTCCAGCAGGGATAAGGAGGTGATTATTCCCTTGTATAAGGCAATGGTCAGGCCACACCTAGAGTACTGTATACAGGTCTGGAGGCCTCATTTCAAGAAGGATGTAGAGCTGCTGGAACGAGTACAGAGAAGGGCAACAAGATTAGTGAATGGAACAAAGGGGTGCTCTTACGAAGAAAGGCTTAAGTTTTGCAAATTACAGTGTCTGGAGACTAGGCACCAGCGAGGTGATCTAATAGAGGTGTATAAAACCTTGAATGGTTTGAACATGCTCAATGCTGACGGGATTCTTCCTCTAGCTCAGAATAATCACCTGAGAGGGCATAAATTCAAATTGAGGAAAGACAGATGTAGGATAGACGTGCGTAAATTTGTCTTTAGCCAGCGGGTGGTTGGTTGGTGGAACAGACTTCCATCCCTTGTAGTGGAGGTTGATAGCATTAATAAGTTTAAGGCTCAGCTGGACAGGTATTTTGAACGAACAGAGGGGTGAAGTGGAAGTGGGTTTCTTTTGGCTGATGCTTCATAAGCTTGCTTTCTTGCATCAAATGCCTCTACTAATGCTAATGCTAAAAGAGAAGAGTGATGATATCCTGCTCAGGATCCTGTGTGTGCCAAGCCCATGCTCACCAGATGTGAACCCCTTGGGTTGATATTGAGCAATCTTGGCAAGAACTCCAAGCGAGAGCTTTTATCAGTGGAGAAATTGTTCTTGACGAATTTTTACAAGTTGATAATGATGTCATAGTAGCTGAATATCCGAGTGACTCCAACATTTTGGAGAGTATTGAAAGAGCTTGTGACAATATCAGCAATGAGTTGGGTGAAAAAGAGGGAAATATTAAAACTCCCAAACATAAAATGTTGGTAGCATTTGAAACTTTGCGTCGAGGCCTTCAGTGTGAAGAAAATGTGCCAGGAAATATATTTGAGTGTTTAACCCGGATTCACCCGCTGGCTAATGAAGATTCAGCGGGTGAATTTTTACGTAAAGTGATTTTAGACACTGTTCGTATGATGCCTTTTTCTTATTTTTAATTTTAGTTTACGTACGCGAATTATTTTGCAAGTGCTTTTGAAACAGCCTGTACATATGTATACTTGATGCTTGGTTTTTGTTTTATAAAACTGTTTAATACGGCTGGGGGGGGATGCAAACCGTATTATGGCTTCATATAAACCCATTACCATTTGTTTGCTTTTGTGTGGCTTCTTTAATTCCCGGATATTCGCAGGTGTTGTGCGAGAGAGAACTTTTGTAGATCTGGCATTATAAATGGTAACTTATAAACCACGAGACGGCAACCAAAAGATAAATGTATTTGTGGCGATTGATAAGATCAAAAGCTTTTACTTTTATAGAAGTTAAAGAGTACTGGAAAAATTGCATAAATTATAGCCTTCGAAATTCCCTTTGTACCATACCGTTTACCAGTAATATTCCACGACAATCTGTCTGCTCCTAACGTCATTATGACAATCGCGTGATTTGTAACTTATTTTGCTGAGCATGATATTCAATTTAGCTAAGTGAAAATGACAGTGCTTTCAAGAAAATAAAACTTTGTTCTAGTAGCGGATCAATAGTAATTCAGACAGGCGAACATTTCTCATAGCCGCTTTGATTACAATACTCGTTATTTCAGAATTTTAATAAACTTGGAAGCGGTTTATTTTTGATCGTCTGTTCAGGTTTCGGATATTACGAAAATTATAAATTTTCGCGGACTTGTATGCTGAAAATGTGTAATTTAAAAGACACATTTTCATTTGTTCTATTTAGATATAATGTATTACTGGGGTAAGTGGCGACCAGATTTTTGAGTGTTTTCTTTTTAAATGGACCTGGACGCACATAAATAATGTTTAATTGATTATCGTTATTTGAATATTATTATTTGCCGGCGGAGATGGGGGAAACCCCTGGTACCGTTAGGCATCAATACACTTATTAGTCATATGGTGCAAGGAAGCCTGAGGCTTATGCTGTGCACCAGCCAAAAAAAAAAAAAAAAAAATTTCCGAATTACCCCAAGAGAGAGAGAGAAAACAAGAGTCAGAAGTAAAGGGGAATCACCAAGAAAGAAGAATGATGTTATCCAGCTCATGACCCTGGGTGTGCCAAGCCCATACTCACTAGATGTTGAGCCCCTGGGGTATTAGGAAAGCAAGTGAATAATAATAATATGTATTAATCATAAAAAATGTCAATAATATAATATTTCCAAACATTTGGCAATATAACACACAGAGCAAACAAAGTTACGAAATATATAAGAAAATTATAAAAGGAAAGAATAATAGAAGTATCCTATACATTAAAATTGTTTACAAAAATTGCAAACTAGGAAAAAAAAAATATATTACACTCGAAGTAAACGAAATTCTGAAATAGGTAACAAAATAAACAAAGGAATGAATAATATAAGTTCATGTACACATTAAAATTATGTATTAAAATTTACAAAGAAAATTAAGAAAAATTACAAAGAAAAGAACAAAATTACAAAATATAATTTACAAAAAAAAAAAAAAAAAAAAATTATACTTAATAACTTTGCAAAATGTAATGTTTAACTTTCCACTCTTTTCTGTAGAATATTAAAAGCATTATCAATGTCTACAGATAATCTTTTATGAATATACTGAAGTGCTAGTCCATGCCTTGTCCAGTGGTACTTCATACGTACATTTTCAAATATTTCAGAGTAAAAAAGTTCTTTCAATGGCAGGATAGTCAAAATATGCAAGAGTTTATATACATTGGGGAAAATATTTTCGTTGCACAAGTTTAGGTACTCGATATTGTGTGGCTAGGCAAATCTTTGGACTTGAAAGCTTTTAATTTATCTCTCCACAATAGCAGTTCGGAATTTAATATATTTATGTTCACACTGCACCGCAAATTAGTCTCGTAAGTTTTTATTAACAACTCTAATTTTTCTTCATAATTGTCTGGTTAATGCTTATTAGGTAACAAGATGTTCAGTGATTCCTAAATTACTTTGTGACTGGTAAACTTACTGGTTAGCTGTACGATCATCGAGGCTAAAAAGGGTATGAATAAGGTGACTTGATAGTGACTCTGAGTAGCCGCATGGAAATTATGGCGAAATTTTTGACATTCTGTCACACTGGGCAAAGGAATTTTTTAGTTTTCATAGATGACATCTTTCAGCAACTTAAAGCTGTATTGTAAATTTTGCCAAACTCTGCATCATCTTTCAGTTTTTTCAGTTACAGTTTCAGCCATTTTTAACTGCAGCATTCTACTCAGTGACAACATATAAGAATACAATGATTGCATGGAAAGTAATGCAATCACAAACACAGGATTTTTTACTGAATGAAGTAATAAAGCTGTATTTACTGTTGTTTGTTTATCTGTCCACTCCTCATTAATTTGTTCCAAATAAGAAACAACACATTTGAATAATTTGTCTTTTGACCTAGTTGAACATAGCTGCTTTACTCCTTGCCTTTTTGTATCAGGACATAATTTTCCAATCCATTCCCGAAGAAGACCCTTTTTTTTTTTTATGAAAACCCCAAACATGAGAATTATTAGAACCTATAGTACTTAGTACCATGCTTGGGTTAGAGGTGGAGAAGATGAAAAAAGATATTTGTTGACATTAGACTTGAACTTCTGTAGACTGTAATTTTCAGGAAATACGTATGAAGGAAGGTTGTTCGAGAAAACGGCAGTTGAATGAATAAACAAGGAAGATGAAAAATTGGTTCTGTGAGTTTGAAGTTGGACAGTGGATGTTGATTGGTGGCACATGTTCGGACTGTTTTGAAAGAGAGTGGAAATTATAGCAGTCAATTCAGAAGAACAGTGCCCATGGAAGTATCTGTAGAAAAGGCATGCAGCAGAAACAGTATGTCTATGAGACAGAGTGTAGAGACTCTGTTAGAGATGAGTCATTAATTAACCTAACTGCCCTCTTCTAAATGGAATCTAGGAGCCTGAGAGGTTTTGAAGGCACTGCCTCAGATGTGGGAACAATATTCCATGGTAGGGTGGATTCGAGATTTGTACAGAGTGAACAGCTGTTTGGAAGAAAAGTAATGCCAAGAGCAAAAAAGAAAACCCAAGTTTTTTGGATGCAGAGGAAGTAATATTTGTAATGTGCTTGTGCCAAGAGAGATTAGAAGTCAGGGTAATCACCAAAAGAGATATATCATCTTGCCTAGAAATCGGAGTGTCACCAAAGATAAGCATAGGAGCAGAAGAATCCTTTTTGCGAGTTAAGACAGGACTGTTTCTTTTTGGTGTGACGAAGAAAGAATAGCAGATTAAATTATTCCCATGCAATTTCTTATATATTTTTCATTGTCTGAATCTAGCTTATGGCTAGATTCAGACAATGGGAGGAAGCAAAGTGTTCCCATTGTCTGTAGAATGCAGATGGGTACTTGTTGAACTCTTGTTTTCAAGCCTTTTACTTTACTGTACTTTGCACTAGCGCCATCATACTCTTGTCCTCTTAGGTGTTTCAAGCTTATACCCATTTCCATCAGTGAATCCAGCCAATGCCAGATTAAGGTATGGGCTAGCAGGGCCCTTGCCTGGAGTGCCATTCTTTAAGGGGTGCCAAAAAATCATTCTGCCCTGGGTGTAGAAATACCTTCATTTGGCACTGAATCCAGCATCATGTTGGCCACATTTTCCTTTGTAGTTGATACATCAGGGATGAATTGGAGAAAATATTCAACAAGTTTTTTTTTTGCCTGATCTACTTCTTCCACAAAACAATCACATAATGAAAATTTTTCCACTTTACCCATATCTTCTGTTTCATCTGTGAATACTGAAAAGCATTTGCTTTCATTTACTTTCTCCACAATCTTTTTTTAATATTATTTGGTTTCAGCAGTCTATTTCATTTTAAATTATTGGTGATATATAT
Organism: Mastigoproctus giganteus; assembly: GCF_048544385.1. NCBI lineage: Eukaryota > Metazoa > Arthropoda > Arachnida > Uropygi > Thelyphonidae > Mastigoproctus > Mastigoproctus giganteus. Next base: position 102,202,358 of record NC_143576.1, on the reverse strand, counting down.
AAAGCATTCTTTGGACTCTTTTCTAAATGATTTTTTAAAATAACATCTCCAGAATCAATTCTAAATTTCAACAACTGTCAAATTCCCTTCATGAACTTGGCTTCACAAAAGAATCTGTTACATATCCGTCCAGAATCGTGGTGATCTTTGAATGTCTATTCGTTTTGGCCACAAAATATAATTGGTGTCAATTTTAAATGATTTTCTTTAATTTGTGCCAAATGAGCTGTATCTGCTAGTGGAACAACTGAATGACTTTTTCTCGTCATGGTCTCTTAGAAGTTTTTGTCCTTTAGCATAGATATTTTGTGATACTTTATGTTCTCATGGGTGTTGAATTTATTGACAGCAATTCTCTGTTTAAGAAAGATTTCCTAACAAGCTGCCCAAGAAATTGATTATTTTTATCAACGGATGCTTGTGCAAATAAAAACAATATTTGCAATATGCTCTTGTCTTGATTTCGAATAAACAAGCCAAGAATATCGAGCAAGCCAGTTATAGTTAAATCTTCTTTCCCTTATTATTCCCAGCAGATGTTAACCGGAATTTGAAATCTTCAGTTGGTTTCCAGCATTTTTCAGTTAAATTTATGTTCTTCTCATCACTTAATTTTTTGTTAACTGATATGTCAAAATTGTTGTCATCATTAGTTACCCTTGTTGAAGTCAATAGTATAGTTTTTCCTTCTTTTACTTCATTGTTTTCTCCTTCTTGTGCTTTGTCTTCTTTTTCTTCCTCTTCCTCATTGTGCTTTGTCTTTTTAATTCCTCATCAGAAAATTAGCATTTTTTAAAAAAATAAGTTAATAGAGAAGACTGGTTCTTTCTTTTTTCCATATCATGGTTGTCTGAAAATATTTATTTAAAACACTTTACTTAAAATTACACATACATGTAATAAAATCTACTTTAATAGGGTATAAGATTATTATTAAAAACATAATTTAATATATATAAGCATACTTTATTAAGGTATTTTTTTAGCATACCCATATAGCATACCTTATTAAGATATTTTTTTAGCATACCTTATTAAGGTATGCTATAACCAAACAATGATAAACAAACAAATTTCCAGTTAACCTTCTCAAACCCATAATTTTAATCATGGATCCATAATGCTTCGGCATATTGTTTCGAAATTTGCCAGTCCAGACACTGAATTTTTCCTATATAATTACTCATAATCAATGACAAAAATGATAAATGCAGAAAGGTCATGAGCATCAAAAAACTTCAAAGGCTGCCTGTTGAAAACAATAGTAGAGGGAAAAACCAGAAAATAGAATGTACTGGTGCTGACTGTTATCTTTCCTAGAAACAAAGTCATTAGTTTTTCTTGAGATTTTGTTTTTCATTTAGCTCTTCATAGACTGGAACCAGCTTGAGAGAACAGAGAAGCGAAATGCTTCATGCATTTTTCTTTAATTTCAAATTTTTAGTTAAGGGAGGGCATAGGTCTTCGTAGCCGAGTGGTCGGGAGTGCAGTAGCACATGCTCTTTGAGTAGACTGGGGTTCAAAACCTTGACCGCTAAATCTGGTCGATCTGCACTAGACCAGTGTGGCAGATAGTGGTCCATTTCCCTCAGCATGAATCATTGAAGAGGCTTCCATTCTGCAGTGGATAGATAATAACTGCAGTTTACCTTTTTTTTTATGCCCCTGCCCCCGAATACACCACTAACTGAGGAAATGGTAGTTTCATTACATGTGGCCAATTCACAGTAACTTATAGAACTAATTATATTCATTAAATCCATGGTCAATACTAGTTGGCCTTGCTCATGTACGAGCAGGGCACTTGGTGGGGGGGGAGACCATTAAATTATTTATGTGGGATAGGGGAGGGTTCTGTTGCTCCTATCTCACTCACTTCCCTCATATCCTAGTGATTCTGTTTTCAAATATCATTAGTTATAATAATTTCATAAATAGTGTCTTGCATTACTGTTTGAATAATTTCATAAATAGTGTCTTGCATTACTGTTTGAATAAGAACAATTGTTTGTGGAATAGATAGCTTAGCTGAAATGTAGGCAATATCAAATCCATTTTTTTTTTGAAGGAAAAGAAAATTCTGTGCGAACTGACTGAAATAAACATTATTATTATTATTATTATTATTAGTCATATGGTGCAAGGAAGCCTGAGGCTTATGCTGCACCAGCCAAAAAAATTCCCAAGTTACCCTACCCTGAGAGAGAGAGAGAGAGAGAGAGAGAGTCAGAAGAAGTACGGAATCACCAAGAAAGCAAGAGAGAGAAGAATGATGATATCCAGCTCAGGACCCTGGGTTTGCCAAGCCCATACTCACCAGACGTGAGCCACGTTCAGAATAATGGAAAAGCCTTAGTTCATTAAAAAAAAAAAAAAAAGAAAGAAAAAAGTGCTTTGTTGATTCAGAATGGCTGATAAAATAAGTAAATTTTGTGTTCATATTCTGGAATGACCACACAAGGTCACAGTTCACAAGACAGAATATAAGGTCACCACCATTTTTAGCAGTCATGTGAGCTCAAACCACAATCATCCAAATGTGTGCATTAGTGTTAATATTTGTATTGGCAAATGATACAAGGAAGCAGGCTTCAAGAAATACAGCATCAGCCAAAACACAAGGGGAAAAAAAAAAAAAAAAAACACCTTCTTACATCACTGCTAATAATTTCTTCCTTAAATTTATTCAAAGTATTGAATTCACTTCCACAATGCCAGATGGAATATTGTTCCAACAATCAAATACCCTCTGGCTGAAAGCAAATTTCTGCACATCTGTACTGAAGCATCCTGTCTCAATTTGGATTTATGCTGTGTTCATGTGTGTGTGCATGTTGACTAAGCAAGAGTAAGGATCTGAGGAGCTTATAATCACCGTATAGTTTACTCAATCCATTCAAATCCTTTAAACATCTCAATCACATCTTGCAGATGTATAGAGTCAGGAGTGTAAGTGCAGTAGCACATGCTCTTTGAGTGGAATGTGTTTCAGGCCAGTGTGGCTAATAAATATGATTAATTATTGTATTCAGTCATTTATTATAAAGTCCTGTGACTGGGTGGTTTTTCAGGAGTATAAACAAGAAATTTTTAGGGCTGAAGTAGCTGAATGGTCAGGAACTAAAATGGGTAGCACATACCCTTTGTGTGGACCATGTTTCTACTCGTGTGACTGTGATATACAATTAATGACTGTATTTATGATTTATTATAAGGTTATCTGACCAGGTGGTCATGCTGGAGTATAAATAGGAACATTTTCCCTCCCAGAAGCTGTAATTTGCAGAACTGAATTTTTCCTCACTAAGAGGTACTCGTTGTTCCCATCACTCATTTTGTTTCATTTATTTACACCTGTTAAAACAAATCCACATCTTTCTTAAATTGAAGCTTCCAGACCTGTTATGCAGTACTCAAAATGTGGCTTAACCATCCCCAAAAATGGGATAATTTACAGAATGTATAGTCCCAGAAGAAGGTAGTTATTGTCGATGACTATTTTTAGGGAAATGGAGAAATATATTTTGCAAAAAGGATAGGTGGAATAGGACCAGGGTATGTCTGCCAGGGGTAAAAGTAGATGATATTGTAGAGCAGATATCTTTTAAGGCACAAAAGGTGATATTGTTGTACATGATAAGTAAATGATTAGTAAAGTACATGATTAGTAAATAAATTTGATGAATTTGAGGTATTGCTCAAAACATCAAAGGCAGATATTGTTGGGATATCAGAGACGTGGTGTCACACAGATATAAGGAATGCAGAACTGGAATTTGGGGAGTACAACGTCTACAGGAAGGATAGACTGGATAGGAAGGGAGGAGGGGTTATGCTATTAGTTAAGAAATACATAAAATCCAAGGAAGTGAAGCCAGTGGACATCGCTGGACAGTGCAGTGTCGACATAAGCATTGGGAGATCAAAATTGAGAGTAGGAGTGTGCTATAGGCCTAATGACTCTGATGAGTATAATAAGAAACTGTACAGGGAAATAGAGTGGGCCAGTAAATCAGAGAGTCTTATAATGGGAGATTTTAATTTCCCAGATATTGACTGGAATTTGGGGGCTGGTCACTCACACACTAGCAAGGCTTTTGTGGATTTATTGGATGATTGTTTTCTACATCAGCATGTTCGGGAGGCAACTAGAGGAGGGAGGAATACTCTTGATTTGATTATCAGCAGTGATTCTTCATGCATTAAGAATCTGCAGATAAATGAACCACTAGGTGGCAGTGATCACAGTGTGCTGAAGTGGGATTTACTCAAAGAGGTAACTACCATTAGGGGTAAAGGGAAGGGTTATTGCTTTCGTAAAGGCGACTACGATGGACTGAGACAGTATTTAAATTCTATACAGTGGGACCAACTGATGATGTTACCAACAGCAAATGCAAAATGGGAAGCATTCAAAGAACTTATCTTGGAATCTACTAGGCTTTACATACCAACTAAGAAATATTGTTCAAGGTTTAGGCCTAAATGGATGTCGGATGAACTGATGAGGCATATGGCAGAGAAGAAACATGCATGGGATACATACAAATTGTTTGTTGTTGTTTGTTATTTGGTTTTTAGGAGCATTAGCCATACAAATTAACACATGACACAGAAGCCTATGATAGATACAAGTTGATCTGTAACCAAGTTACAAAGGAGGTTAGGCAGGTGAAGGCAGATTACGAGAAATCTTTGGCAAGGGATGCAAAGAAAAACAGCAAAGAGTTCTTTACTTATGTAAACCCCAGGGGCTCATATCTGGTGAGTATGGGCTTGGCACACCCAGGGTCCTGAGCTGGATATCATCATTCTTCTCTTCCTTGGTGATTCCCTTTAATCTCTCTCTCTCTCTCTCTCTCTCTCTCTCTCTCTCTCTCGGGGTAGTTCAGAAATTTTTTTTTGGCTGGTGCAGCATAAGCCTCAGGCTTCCTTGCACAATATGGCTAATAATAATAATAATAATAATAATAATAATAAACTCTAGAAGGAAGGGGATGAATCAGATTGGTCCCCTTGATATCGATGGGTCAACTGTTGATGATCCTGCTCAGGTAGCTAACAAACTAAATGAATATTTTGCATCGACATTCACACATGAGGAGTTATTTAGCGAGGGGAAAGCCAGAGGTGTATTTAACTCTAGCAGTAAGCTAGAGAATCTTGTAATAACTGAGAGTAAAGTGGAGGAGAAATTGTTGAAGATAAACACAAGAAAGGCACCCGGGGTGGATGGGATCTATCCAGTTATATTAAAGGAGGCAGCAAAGGAAGTAAGCAAACCCTTAGCCATAATTATGAGAGCTTCCTTGGACTCAGGGGAGGTACCCACAGACTGGAGATGTGCAAATGTGACCCCAATTCACAAAGGAGGATCAAAGGCTGACACAAGTAATTATAGACCTGTGAGTTTAACCTCTGTTCCAGGAAAATTAATGGAGGCACTAGTTAAAGAAGCACTGCAGGATCATTTAGACAAGACTTCAGTTATAGCTCGGACACAGCATGGTTTTGTTAAGGGGAAGTCTTGCCTGACCAACTTGATTGGATACTATGATGCAGTCACAAAGGAACTGGATGCAGGGAATAACTTTGATATTATATACTTGGATCTTAGAAAGGCTTTTGATACTGTTGCACATGGAAGACTGCTGCACAAATTGGAGCAGTGTGACATTGGAGGCAAATTGCTGCTGTGGATAAAGGGGTGGCTGAGGGGGAGAAGACAGAGTGGTAATCAATGGACACTGCTCGTCGTGGACTAATGTTATTAGTAGAGTCCCTCAGGGCTCAGTGTTGGGTCCATTATCGTTTTCTGTATTCATAAATGATATTGATGATGGTATATCAAGCTTAATGTCGAAGTTTGCAGACGATACAAAGGTAGGCATGGTTGTCAAGGACAGTACTGACACTATGCTGCTGCAACAGGATCTGGAGAGGTTGAGCAGATGGGCTGAGAGGTGGCAAATGAAGTTTAACATTGACAAATGTAAAGTACTACTCATGGGAAACAGCAACCCCAGAGCAACATATCAACTCTGTGGTACTACACTGACAGTGGTAGAGAATGAAAGGGACCTGGGGGTGGTTGTGCAGGCAGATATGAAGTTCTCTGAGCAGTGCAGACGGGCTGCAAGAGTAGCTCATGGTGTATTGTCAATGATATATAGGAATTTTTCTAGCAGGGATAAGGAGGTGATTATTCCCTTGTATAAGGCAATGGTCTGGCCACACCTAGAGTACTGTATACAGGTCTGGAGGTCTCATTTCAAGAAGGATGTAGAGCTGCTGGAACGAGTATAGAGAAGGGCAACAAGATTAGTGAATGGAACAAAGGGGTGCTCTTACGAAGAAAGGCTTAAGTTTTGCAAATTACAGTGTCTGGAGACTAGGCACCAGCGAGGTGATCTGATAGAGGTGTATAAAGCCTTGAATGGTTTGAGCATGCTCAATGCTGATGGGATTCTTCCTCTTGCTCAGAATAATCACCTGAGAGGGCATAAATTCAAATTGAGGAAAGACATATGTAGGATAGACGTGCGGAAATTTGCCTTTAGCCAGCGGGTGGTTGGTTGGTGGAACAGACTTCCATCCCTTGTAGTGGAGGTTGATAGCCTAAATAAGTTTAAGGCTCAGCTGGACAGGTATTTTGAACGAACAGAGGGGTGAAGTGGAAGTGGGTTTTTTTTTTTTTTTTTTTTTTTTTTGGCTGATGCTGCATAAGCTTGCTTTCTTGCATCAAATGCCTCTGCTAATGCTGGCTCTAAGGATATGATGTTAAGAGTAGGAGAGCTAAATTTAACAAGTATAGGGCAATGTGGGAAAAATTTGGCTCTGAAGAGAACTGTGCAAGACTCATGGAATTTCAGAATTTTCTCCATGGTTTCTAGAATTTTTCTTAGCATGGTCTGTGCTTGTTAAGAGGAGATAGTGTTTTTACAGGGATGGGATACTCTTAAATTGAAAGGGTGCAAGAATATTTGCACCATTTCTATTATATTCTATTCTGACTCACTTAACACTCTATAGCTGATGCTATCAAGGCAGTGTTAGTGGGTCAAAAACTTTGGGGATACACAGATTGATAGATTAACTAGCATTGCAGCTAGAGGTGAGTGTGATTGTGATTCTTGCAATGCTTCTATTGGAACATGCAGCAACTTGGAAAGCAAGGTGTTCCGGGATTTCAAGCCCTGCTGTGGTCATTAAAGAACTGTTAAACATATGGGCGATGTTGGGTAACTAAGAGTAAGAACAGGTGCATGTATATACTTTCATGTACACTAATTCTAGGGGCACAGTAAAATAGATATTATAGGGATATCGGAGACGTGGCGTTACTCAGGCTTCTCAGGTCATCTGACAGATTTTTCTAAATATTATTTCAGTAACATATCCTGATTACTTTGATTAATCATACTACCAACCAATTTTCCTGTCATTTTCAAACTGAAACATTAAGCCTGATATACCTTCATTAATATAATTAATAAATATTGAAAACCACAATGGACCCAGTACTTGAACCTCTTATTGGACTAATAACATTTAGTCCACGAAGAGCAGTGTCCATTGATTGCCACTCTGTCTTCTCCCACTCAACCATCCCTTTATCCCTAGTAGCAACTTACCCTTAATGCTACTGCTCCAATTTGTATAGCAGTCTTTCATTTGAAACAGTATCAAAAGCTTTCCTGAAATCCAAGTATATGATATCATAATTGTTTTTTTTTTTTTTTTTTGCATCCAGTTCCTTTGTGACCACGTTATAGTATCCAATCAAATTGGTCAGACAGGATTTCCCTTAACAAACCCATGCTGTGTCTTAAATATGTCTGCAGCCTTGTCTAGATGATCCTGCAGTGCTTTATTCACCAGTGATTCCATTATTTTTCCTGGAACAGGAGTTAAACTTAGAGGTCTGTGATTACTTGTGTGACCCTTTGATCCTCATTTGTAGAGCAGATATCTTTTAAGGCACAAAAGGTGAAATTGTTGTACATGTTGGCTCTAAGGATATGATATTAAGATTAGGAGAGCTGAACTTAACAAGTATAGGGCAATGTGGGAAAAATTTGGCTCTGAAGAGAACTGTGCAAGGCTCATGGATAGTGTTTTTACAGGGATGGGATACTCTTAAATTAAACACATTTGCACATCTCCAGTCTGTGGGGACCTCCCCTGAGTCCAAGGAAGTTCTCATAATTATGGCCAAGTGTTTTTTACTTCATTTGCTGTCCCCTTTAATATAACTGGATAGATCTCGTCCACCCCAGGTGCCTTTCTTATGTTTAACTTCAACAATTTCTCCTCCATGTTGCTCTGAGGTATTACAAAATCATTTAACTCTTTGTTAGTTTGATAAAATTTTGGCCTCCACTTCCCTGCAGAATTCCTCATGTATGTATGCAGATGCAAAATACTCATTCAGATTGTCAGCTACCTGAGCAGGGTCATCAAAGTTGAACCATCTATTGATATCAAGTGGACCAATCCGATTCATCCTCTTCTTTTTACAGTTTACATAAGTAAAGAAATCATCACTGTTTTTTCTTTGCATCCTTTGCCAAAGATTTCTCTTAATTTGCCTTCAATTGCCCAACCTCCTTTGTGACTTGATTTCAGACTAGCTTATATCTACCTAGGCCTCTAGGTAGATATAAGCTAGTGTGTGACTCAATAATTTATATAAATCCCATACATTTTTCTTCTTGGCCATGAGTCTCATTAATTCATATGATATCCATTTAGGCCTAAACCTTGAACAGTATTTCTTAGTAGGTATGAAAGCCTAGTAGCTTACTAGATTAATTTGTTGAATGCTTCCCAGTTAGAGTTGCTGTTGGTAGCAATGGTGAGGGGAATGAAGGGATCCTCTTACCAAGAGAGGCTTAAGTTCTGCAAATTGCAGTGGCTGGAGACTAGGCACCTGCGTGGTGATCTGATTGAGGTGTATAAGGCCTTAAATGGGTTGAACACGCTGAATTCTGATGGGATCCTTCCACTTGTTCAGATTACGAACCTAAGGGGGCATAAATTTAAATTAAGAAAAGACAGATGTAGAATAGATGTGCGGAAATTTGCCTTTAGCCAGCGGGTGGTTAATTGCTGGAACAAACCTCCATCTGTCATTGTGGAAGTTGACAGGTTAAATAAATTTAAGGAGGAACTGGACAGGCATTTGGAGGGAATGGTGTGATTTTTTTTCTTTTTTTTTTTTTTTGATTTTTTTTGGCTGATGCTGCATAAGCTCATACACTTGCTTTCTTGCATCACATGCCACTACTACTACTACATCATCAGTGATTCCCACTGTATAGAAATTAAAAAAATGTCTGAGACCACCATACTCACCTTTATGAAAACAAAAGCCCTTCCCTTTACCCCTGATGATAGTTACCTCTTTGATTTTTACCTCAATGATCTCAGTGTGCTGAAGTGGACACTTCAGCACACTGAGATCATTGCCACCTAGTGGTTCCTTTGTCTGCAGATTCTTAATGTATGAATAATCACTGCTGATAATCAGATCAAGAGTATTACTCTCCTGGTTTCCTCTGAAACATGTTGCTGTTGAAAACAATTATCCAGTAAATCCACATATTGCTAAAGTGCTAATGACCAACCTGTACGTCAATATCTGTAAAGTTAATATCTGGAAAGTTAAAATCTCCCATTATATGACATTCTGATTTACCAGCCCACTCTATTTCTCTGTACAGTTGTTTGTTTTACTCATCAGAGTCAGTTAGGCCTATAACACACTTCTACTCTTGTTATTGCTGTTCCTTTGCTTATGTCACACCAAACTGACTCAACATTTCGCTGTCCACCCATTTAAGCTGGATGCCCTGCTGTAGATTTTGTTTTTCTAAACTAACAGCGTAGCCCTTCCTCCCTTCCTATTCTGTCTGCCCTTTCATTGTACTCCCAAAATTCTGCATTCCTTACATCTTTGTGACACTGCTTATCTCATATCCCAACAATATCTGCCTTTGTTGTTTTAACCAGCACTTCAAATTCTTAATTTATTTACTATACTCCTAGCGTTGGTGTACATCCAATTATACATGTACCTGTTACTCTTAGTTTTCCTAACACGTTCCATGACTCCCACCACTACTTGAAATCCCCAGCTCCTTGCTTTCCAGTCTGCTGCTCATTCCAATAGAATCAGTGCACGAATCACTTTCAGTTCTGTCTGCCACTATTGTTAATCTATTAGTCTGTATATCCCCTTAGGCTAGCAGTTTTCTGACCCACCCAACACTGCCTTGATAGCATCATCAAACATTCTTGCAGCAAATACCCTTTCTGTTTAAGTGTATCCTATCCTTGTAGAAGCATTCTCTCCTATTAACAAGCACAGACCATGCTGAGAAATATTCTACCCCATGAGCCTTGCACAATCTCTCCAGGGCCAAATTGATCAACAGGGCTCTAATCATATACTCCCTCCTATCATGTCTGGGCAGAATTTGCAGACACTTTCAAATTTAACCCCAACTCTTGACTTTTTTTCAACATTGACTTGTGCTTCTTAAGTAAGACTGCATACATCTCACTCTTAATGTCATTAGTGCTAATGTGTATATAACAGTATCACCTTTTGTGCCCTTAAGAGATGATATCTGCTGTGCAACATTATAAACTTTTTCTCCTCGCAGACATACCCTGGTCTTATTCCACCTGTCCTTTTTGCAGTTTTTGGCCCACTAACACTGCCTTGATAGCATCAGCTATCGAGACAGTGTTAGGTGGGTCAGATTAGAATTAAAAAGAAGTGGTACAAATATTCTTGCACCCCTCTTCTATTTAAGAGTATCCCATCCCTGCAACACTATCTTCTCTTAACAAGTGAAGACCATGCTAAGAAAAATTCTAGAAACCAAGGAGAAAATTCTGAAATTCCATAAGCCTTGCACAGTTCTCTTCAGAACCAAATTTTTCCCACATTGCCCTGTACTTGTTAAGTTCTCAGCTCTCCTACTTTTAATATCATATCCTTAGAGCCAACATGTGTAACAATATCACATTTTCTTCATTTAAAAGATGATATTTGCTGTACAATGTTGTAAACTTTTACCCCTGGCAGACATACCCTGGTCCTATTCCACCTATACTTTTTGTACAATATATTCCCCATTTCCATGACAATAGAGCCACCGACAACAACTAGCTCCTGTGCAACCAGCACATTCTGCCTTGGGGATTGCCGCTGTGTTGCCTGATGATCAAGTTCATGCTCTAGGGTTGATGCGGGTATCTGAGAGCTTGATGATCCCAATTTAAATCCTTCGAGAACATCCACCCTATCCTTCACTCTCATAAATGCCCATAACAATGCTGAGTTGGCACCTTACATTGAGTACATACAGATAGCCCCTTGGCAATATCATGTCCCATTCCTGAACGATCCACAAACAACAAACAAGAAGTACATTTCATAAGGCTGTGATTCAGGAAAAACCATCCCTGCCTCAGTTCTTTGAGCCATGGTACTTCCACTACCTTGAGCCTTTTGCTTTGTTCCATATAAACAAAGTTTTTGCTTTGTTCCATACGTATTCCATATCTGCTATCAAGTTTAAATTATGTATTCCATTATCTTTTTTTTTTTTTATGTGAACCCCAAACACGAGAGGTATTAGAACCTATAGTACTTAGTACCATACTTGGGTTGGAGGTTGAGAAGACGAAAGAAGATATTTGTTGACGTTGGACTTGAACTTCTGTAGATTGTAATTTTCAGGAAATACGTATGAAGGAAGGTTGTTCCAGAAAACGGCAGTTGAATGAATAAACGAGGAAGATGAAAAGTTGGTTCTGTGAGTTTGAAGTTGTACAGTAAATGGATGTTGGCTGGAGGCGGCACGTGTTCGGACTGTTTTGAAAGAGAGAGCGGGAATTATAGAAGCCAATTCAGAAAAACAGTGCCCATGGAAGTATCTGTAGTAGAGGCATGCAGCAGAAACAGTGTCTATGAGAAAGTGAGTGGAGAGACTCTGTTAGAGATGAATCATTAATTAACCTAACTGCCCTCTTCTGAATGGAATCAAGAAGCCTAAGAGAGGTTTTAAGGGCACCAACCCAGATGTGGGAACAATATTCCATGGCAGGGCGGATTTGTGATTTATACAGAGTGAGCAGCTGTTTGGAAGAAAAGTAACGCCGAGAGCGAAAGAGAAAACCAAGTTTTTTAGAAGTTTTTTAGATGCAAAGGAAGCAATATTTGTAATGTGCTTGTGCCAAGAGAGATTAGAAGTCAGGGTAATCCCCAAAAGAGATATATCATTTTGCCTAGAAATTGGAGTGTCACTAAAGATAAGCATAGGAGCAGAAGAATCCTTTTTGCGAGATATAAGACAAGACTGAGTTTTAGAAGCGTTGAAATCAACTAAGTTGTCTTTGCCCCACTGGAGAATTACCTGAAGATCGGCATTTAAGGAATTGGTAGCAGATTTTCGAGAAGTTGAAGCTGATTGAGCAGGACAAGGTTTCTCAAAATGGAAAGTGGAATGCAATGTGCTATCATCAGCAAAACTACGGATAGGATTTCCAGTCAGTGGAAGAAGGTCATTAATATATAAGAGGAAAAGATTGGGGGAAAGAACTGAACCTTGGGGGACACCGGCATTAGTGGAGAAGTTAGAAGACAGAGAGCCATCTACCATCACCCTCAGTGAGCGATCACAGAGAAAACTGGATAACCAATTACTAAAAACAGTTGGCAAACCATAAGATGGAAGCTTGTTTAGAAGAACTTTATGCCAAACACAATCGAAAGCCTTTGAGATGTCAAGAGCAACTACTTGTGTTTCACCGAACCTTTCCATTGAATTAGTCCATAAATGGGTAACATAAGCCAGAATATCACCAGTGGATCGACACTGGCGGAATCCATACTGGCGATCGTTGATCAGACGGAAGGTTTCTAGGTAGTTTAAGAGTTGGCGGTTAATTGATTTCTCCATTACTTTAGAAAGAGTAGAAGTAATTGCAATAGGACGATAATTGGATGGGAGAGATTTGTCACCCTTTTTAGGAACTGGCTGGATATGAGCAAATTTCCAAGCAGAAGGAAAAACACCTTTGGAATAAGAAAATGAAAAAAGGCAGCAAAGAATAGGAGTAAGTTCAGGAGCACAGGTTTTGAGAACAAGTGGAGAAATACCATCGGGACCTGGAGCTTTCTTAGCATCAAGATTCGTCCAAATCCTTCTGACATCCTTTTGACGGAAGACCACAGGAGGCATTGAATGGAGCGTGTTGGGAATGGTGGAGGTGTTTTACCAAGATAATTAATACATGAGTTGGAAGAAAAATGGGGTGCTAGCAGGTCAGCTGTATCCTTGGCTGAAGTGATAACAGAACTATCTAGTTTGGACAGAGGTGGGAGCAGAGATGGGCAAAAGTTGCGGCCAATAGCTTTGGCAAGAGACCAGAATGCTCGGCTACCATTAGGGCAAGAAGCAAGTTTTCTACTCTTAGCCTGTTCAAACTCTACTTTGGACTGATTAATAACTGGTTTACAATTGTTGCGAGCTTTGGTGTAGGCAGAAAAGGAAACTGAAGAATTAGAAACAAGCCAATTAAGATTGCAACATTCTTCTCTTGAACAGCCTTAGCACATTTATTGGAAAACCAAGGTTTAGATAAAGGACGAGATTTTAAAGTGGAGTTTGGGATAAAGGATTCCATTCCTGCAAGAATAATTTCACTGACACGATCTGAGCAAATGTTGACATCAGAAGTTTTGAAACAATAATCCGACCAAGGAAAGGAAGAAAAGAAGTCTCGCAGGTCATCCCATTTTGCATTCTTGTAATGCCAAACAACACGAGGTTGGGAATAGCCATGAGATAAAGAAAGGTTCCATTGGAGAAGAGACAATCACCAAGTTGTGATCTAAAGTGCCTAAAGGACCTCTCACTTCGACCGCGTACTTAGAAGGGTTGTTTATGAGAAAAAGATCAAGCGTATTGGCTGTATGATTAGGATTGTCCGGTATTCTTGTAGGAAATGAACAATCTGTTCTAGGTCATTAGTATTTGCAAAAGCCTCAGCATCACGACCTGCTGGGTCGGTGTGACTAGAAAATGGAAGCCAGCTGGAGTTGTGAACATAAAAATCACCAAGGAAAATTACCTCACTGTTAGGAAAGTTGGACTGAAGAAAATCAAGTTGCAAAGTGAGGAATTCAAAGAGCCCCAAGTGGTTAGTGGAGTTGGGAGAACCGTAGGGACAACAGATGAATTTGACACAATGAGGTAGAGAGATTTTAAGCCAGAGAAGATCAAAGAGAGGACATTCCAAATTGCCAAGTCTCTGACAGGGAATATCAGAACGGACATATGCACAAGTACCACCTTTGAGGCGAAAGGAATCATACAGCGAATAATTTGGGCATCTGAGATGAGCAGTAGTTGAATCAACCGATAACTGAGATTCTTTCAGAAAAAGTACATGGGGTTTGGCAGACTGCAAGTGGAAATGGACATCGTTGAGATTAGAATTGAGACCATGTATATTTGTGAAATGAATTAGGAAGTGCTTGGGAGGTTTAGATCTTTTTGCAGATAAGCTTGCTCTATTAGTTTGACAATTCATGGTGTACTCAATAGTAAGAAAAAGTGGGTGGGACATGCTGTATGAAGTAATGAAATTTTTGGATATGGTGTACACATGGTAAGAATATACCCAGATCCTTGACATAACGTGGCATCGACAATGCTCCCCGCTTACACACTACTCGGACTCCCTCCAGTCACTATCTGGCAGAGTAGAGGTAGCAAGATTATACACTAGCTGATCCGGAAGCCTCGTGGAGAGTTACCAATAGGTTCGGTCCGGTGTACTAACTAGCGACCGGCCTGCGAACACCGTTTTAGAGCTGTACCCTCGAAATGTAAGGAATATTGGATCTCGCCACGACGTTCATCATAACCTCAAAAGTCATCAATCATACTGCATGATGGAACAGATAGGGAAGGGTTGACCGGAACTTAGCTCTAGAGACTAAACATGGGTTCCACCACTTCAAGCCTCCAATAAGCAAAGTGGTGGTATTTCACCAGTTGATGAGAGTCATCTACCACATAGTACTGCCTGGTAACATAGAGGGGCGGCGTTCCTCCATGTGGTGTGGGCGCCACACCTCGACCCCCTGCTTACGTTGGTTCACACCTGGGTGGTCACCCACCATGTACTTGTGCATGGAGGTTATACCCAGGATTACTAACAGTCTCACCATCTTGAAGGTGCAAGCAGAGGATTTGGCTGTCACAGACCGTCCGGACTTCGCCGAAATTGGGTCCACTTGACTCGAGTGTCACCCGAATATCAGTTCCATCAGCGTTTTAGACTCTCAGGTAGCAAGTACAGCTTGTCTGGCCTATCTGAGAGAATGTCTGTGAGAACCTCAAGGACCAGAGACCAGATCTGCTATCAAGTTATAGCAGATAGCATCTTGATAGCATATCTGCTATCAAGTTTAAATTATAAATATTATGCTGTAATGTTACATTTGTAAATTCTCTGTAATGGATAATAAGCTTAACTATCTCTTGCCAGCCTATGTGATTCAAACTCTTGAGCAAACTATTTGTGTTACTATATCTACAAATCTAAAAGTTCTACAAATATTAATGTCATACATTATGGGCAACCTGATAAAGTTAACTTATTAAGAGACATATGTAGTGCTATAACTTAGTTTATAATCCTCTTCAGATACTGATTACACTGCTACAAAACTATGTAGAAATCTCCAGTACCTGCTATTTCTAAATCTCAATAGTAGAACAATGGCAACAATATTCAAACGTTCTTATTGATAGAGTTACTGACCAAGAGAGCAAAGGATGGGAATGAGGAGCTTTTAATATGCGAATACAAAGAAGAAAACAGTGAATTAGGTTGAAAAACTTTTGTTACGGTGTAGAAAACGCATTACATAATTCAGCTGATGTTGTTGGTGATTTAAGCTGCTACTTTTGCAGCAATCTTTATGAATGAAAGATCCTTCATACCAAGGAAGACTGATTGTTTGAGTCAAGTATGAAATTAGTGATATTAAAACACAGTTGATTATTTATTAGAGAAACTTGTTACCAGCACTTACTCTCTCTCTCTCTCTCTCTCTCTCTCTCTCTTTCTTTCTTTCTTCTGGAAACATTCCTTTTAATTGAGAATTGTCAGTGTATTGCCAACATATAAAGGAGGAGGTGCTATGAATAAAGTGAGTATCTTCAGACTGGTCCATATAACTTTAGTGGTAAGGAAAATCATGGCAGCAATGTAGGGTCACTTAGATAAATTGATTTCTGGGGGATATGGAAATATAGTTTTGTTGAGGGAAAATCATGTTTAACAAACCTTATTTTGGAACAATTACTCAATCTCTTGTGAGAGGTTACTATATAAGCTGGAACAGGTTGGGATCACAGGTTAAATTTTAAGATGGATCACAGGATGGCTGCAGGGCAATAGGTAGAGAGCTATGATTTATGGACATTTGCAGACCCCCTCCCCCAAAAGCATCCCTTTGGGCCCTGCAGAGGTACTCAGTTCCCAGTTAAAGAAATGTTTCAGTGTGAAGAAATTATTTCATAGTTATGATATGGGCAGATATGAAGTTCTCTGAGCAGTGCAGATGGGAAACAAGAAAGTCTTCTGTTGACAATTTATTGAATATTTGCTTGGGGAGAGAGAGAAAGAGAGAGAGAAAGAGGGTGCGAGGTTAAACTCCCACTATATACAGCATCTGCAAGAATGCATTTGGAATACTCTGGTGAAGTATGGGAACTGTATCTAAAAGACATCAGTATTCTTGAAAGGGTTCAAAGACACGCTTGTTGTGAGATAGGAGTCTTGTATGAGGAAAAAAAAACTGAATATGTGGCTACAGAGTTCGGACAATTGGCCAAGCACCTTAAAAGGGGCTTAAATGAAGTCAGTAAGGTTCTGAGAGGGGATAGTAAAATGAACTAAGACAAAATTTTAACTGTTATAAATTATTCTTGAACTAAGTTCTCTAAATTCAAATCAGAGAGGAAAGGGGTGTAAACTGTATTGTCGGAAGATATTTCAGCCAGCACTTGCTTTCTGTGGGTGGTTGAGTATGATTTGCTGAAATCCATAGGTCAAAGGAACAGTTTCCTATGTGAGGAGGGAAACACAGGTAGCTTGTATTATTTATATATATATATATTTTATTGTTATTTTTTAAAACTTTTTTTATTGTTTATTTTTTGGTAGGTACAAAAAGCTTGTGGCTTGCTTGCACTGACTAATAATAAATCAGAAATGAGGTGGGTAAATGTCCCATAACCCTCTCTGATTGATGCTGTATAAGCTTGCATTATTTGCTGGGCACCTCCGTAGCCAGGTGGGCAGGAGCAGCAGTGCGTAGCACATGCTTCTTGATTAGACCGGGGTTCGAGCCTGTGAGCCACTAAATACGGAGGATGCGGAAAGGTCAGGGAATGACCACTGCATATCCCCAGAGCAATATGGCTTTAGTTGCTAATGCTCCTAAAAACCAAACAACAACAACAACAGCATTATTTGCTACTACTGATACTTTTTTTAAAATCATCATTATTAAATGAATTTTGATTAACCTTATTAATTTTTTTGTTAACCTTGCAGTAGTAATGGAGGTGATCATTCCTTTATATAAAAATGATTATGCTACATCTTAATGTTGCATACAGTTGTGGACTCCATTTTTTTAAAAGTGGTTTCCTGTAAATAGAGACTTAAGTTTTGTAAGCCACGGTTTTTGGAAAAACTATGCATGTGCAGGGCAACCTGATCAAGGTGTTTAAGGACTTCAAAATTTGAGTAAATTGAACTGAGGAAATTTTTATGCTTAGTCATGACACACAGATGAGGGGGGGGTGAATTTAAATTGAG